>NW_024884895.1:0-42315 GCF_019232065.1 Centrocercus urophasianus | reverse complement strand
CATGGCCTTGCTCTGCTCTTACTCACAGGCACAGCCCTTCTTTGCCGGAGCTGTTGGCTACTGGCTCCTGTGACAGCCCCACGCTCACCCCTCACTCTCACGTGGCCCCAAATAGCAGAGGGACAGCTGACATCCTTGGGGACATCAGGGGTCCTTGGGGCTGCATAGCCCAGCAGCTGTGGCTAGAGAAGGGGTGAGAAGGCTCAAGGTGAGTAGGGGGCCATGAGACACCCCCATCATGAACCTGGAAGGCCTGGAGATGGTTGCGGTGCTGGTGGTCTTGGTTCTCTTCGTCAAGGTACTGGAGCAGTTCGGCCTCTTCGAGCCCGTGTCCTTGGAAGGTAACTGGAGTGGGAGGGGGCCATCTGGTGGGTTCCCACCTCACCAGGGTCACGGCTGTGTAGGGAGCCCCAGAGCTGCCCCCACGGATGCTTTTAGGGTTCTGGGACGTGGTGTCTGCAGCTGGTAGGGGTGAACATGGGGATAGGGTGTCCTGCCTGCTCCATGTAGAGTTCTGGTGGCCAGAGATGTGGGGAGGGGGTGGGACCCCAGTATGGCACAGGGATAATGGGGTGTCTGTGTGAGATTGGGGTGTGCTGGGGGCTCTGGGGTGCTCTGGGGGCAGGGAATGGCAGCATGCAGCCCACCCACCCGAAGGATGCTGTGGGTACACCATCAGGACGCGACGGGCACTTTGCCTGGACCACAGTTCCAGTGCATCCTAGGGCTGATGCAGACTCTGGATACCCCTGTCCCCCTGCTTTTGTTGCCCTAAGCCCTGTACCGAAGTCAGTGGCACTGCGGTGTGCTGGCTCCAAGCTGCAGTGGGGAGGGGGAAGCAGAGGGGAGCCTGTCGATGCCAACCCTACTGGGAGGCACAGCGCACGGCAAGAACCAGCCCTTGGCTGAGCCCTGTCCCCAGGGGCACAGTTCTTGTCCCCAGCAAGAGAGTCTGTAGCAGTGGGGATGGAGGTCCTGTGCCCACACATTCAGAAGGACAACAGTAGTAGTCCATGTAGTCCTTAATCTCATGGTATCACCACCATGAAGTTTGGATGGGCTGCCCCTCTCTATCCATGTCACCACACTGGGACCTGCATGTCCTCTTGGCTAGGGACACTGAGAAGCATAGGGATTTGCCCCAGCTCTAGAGACAGGAGTGGGACCAGGTGCCCTCAGCTCCCATCCCCACAGGGGTGAGTGGAGGAGAGGGAAACGCCTGGCCGGAGTGGCTGGGTCCTGGTACCATGCCCTGAGTGCTGCCTGTGTCTCTCAGAGGCTTTGTCACCCCCTGGGCTCTGGAGGTGGCACATAGGATGCTTTGCCTATTGAGAACGGCCCCAGGTGGTGTTGAGGATGGGGAAGTGTCTAGTGCCCTGCCTGCCTGTTGTTTACCAGCTGCACGCAATGACAGCCCATGGACTGCAAAGAGCCTGAAACCATACACTAATGGTTTGGGTCTGCTAATGGACGGCACTCCAGAGCAACCAAGGCGGCTGCACTTCCCCCACACACGGTGCTGAAGCCACAGCCAGTCCCCCCCGTCCCATCCGTGTGGCCATGCCGGTGTCATCTCAGGGGTGACTCTACACCTGGTGTCATTTTCCAGCCAGTTAATCACTGCCAAGTGCTGTCACTCCGCTGTGCCCTGCGCCACCGCCTGACCTGTGCCCATCACCAACCCCTGACAAGAGCCTGCCGTGGCCAAGTCCTCGGGAGGGGACAGGAGAAGAAAAAAACTGTTGTTTTTGGCTGCTGAAGTGCAGTATCAATAATTAATTGAGGAGAAATTGGCTCTGGCTGGGAGCAGGGCTGGGCAGGCAGACAGAGAGCCAGGAGAGCCGCCCATGTAACCGAGTGGATGAATATGAGATGGAGCTGCAGACTCTGAGTGATGGGATAGTGAGTGCCATGTCCCATCTGTGGGGTGGGTGGAAGGGATCATCTTGGTGAGCTCCTAGGGTGTGGTGGGTGGGTGGGTGCTGCCTGGGATGTGGGGCTGGGAGGCACCTCCCAGTGGGGTGAGCATCCCTGCGGGGTGAGGAGGAGGCAGAGGGCAGGACCTGGCCTTGCATCCTGACCCCATTGCCTCTAACTCCCAGCACTGAGCAGCCCTGAGGACCGTGGTGTGCACCCCTATGACTTGGCATAGCGTCACATCCCGCTCAGCCCAGCCAGACGTAATTAGCTTGCTGAATCTCTTCTCCCTCTGGCTTCACATTAATCTCTTCTCACACTGCTCCCCTCCCAACTCCCTCTGGCTGGGCTCTTGCCTCCTGTCACTGATGTGCCCAATGAGGGGACCCCAAACTGTTGCATCCCACATTCTCTTCTCTCCTGCCTTGCTGGGTCAGGCACTGCAGCTGAAGGATATCTTTCCCTGCTGCACGCTGGGATCTGCAGGAGCTGAAAACAGTAGGCATTATCCTGCTGCTCTGCTTCAGCTTCAAGCTGCTCCATGTCTTGGGCATTATCCACCTGACTGGGGGAGGTGGAACCAAAACTGTGATGGGGTTGCAGTGGGGTGGGGATGCGATGGAGTGGGTTTACAACGGGGTAGGGGTGCAGTGTAAAAGTTGGTCCCCGCCTCCTGTGTCAGGGCAGTGTGTGCAGTATGCAGGAGCTGCAGGGTGCTCTCAGGGTGCTGAGGAGAACGTGTTTTGGGGCATGGGGAGGGTATGCAGGTGTCTGAGGGCACCAGGATATAAGGAGCTCAGGAAGTGAGGGATTTGGGTGCTGGCATGTGAGTTATTGGGGATTGTTACAATACCAGAGTGGGGAGAGGCATTGGGATGTAGGGGTATCAGGGATGCTGGAATGGGGGATACCTGAGTCATTGGGATGTGGGGTGTTGTGGTGCTGCATTACTGGAAGTTGGGATGGCTGGGTGCATTAGGGTGGGGAGAATAGCTGGGTCTGGACCCAAAATAAGCTGGGGCAGGGGATGCAGGACCTGTCGCTTGTGCCTGGAGATGTTGGAGTGCAGAGAGGCACAGTGTTGCTGCTTGTTCCTTTTGGCTGCCATCTTGATCCGTGCTACCAGCAGTTCCGCCTGGGGTGAAGGTTGTTGGCAGACTCTATGCAGTGTGCTTTGAGTTTGTGAATTTACCACTGTACCCATCGTAGCCATCATTGAGGATGCTGTGAGATGAAGAGGTTGCAGGTCTCATTCCACTGGGCAGGATGAGGAGTGTGATGGAGGGCATGCAGATAACAGTGAGGCAATCGATGGCAGAGAGCAGGGAACTGTGCCCAGGGGCTGCTTGTGCGTGAGGATGCCCTTGAGCTGTTTTTTGACCCTATCACATCCAGGGTGGATGCTGGAGACAAGGGGACACTGTGCCATCCCCAGCAGAGCCCTTGGGTGTGCCAAAGCCAGGACAGCAAAGCGCCAGCCCCAGTCTCCCTCTCCTGTTGTTAAACTGCATGTGCTGAACCCTCTCCCTCCCACCCTGGGTCCCCCAGAATTGCGCCCTATTCGGTTTCCTCCTTAAGAAAACGCCTGTGTTATTTTTTTTTTTTTTCTTTTTCCTTCTTTATAACAAACTAAAGTGTAACTTGCACCCGACCTGACCTACTGCACGTGCCTATACCTGCTGCCCCTGTGAGTCCAACCACGTTTTTTTCTCTGTTGCATCTCTCTGGCTTGGTGGTTCCCCCTGCCCCATCCCTCCCATGGTCCTACTGCCAGTGCTGTGTCACTGCCTGCCCTGTCCCCAGGACTGCTCCTGCTCCTAGGGCTGGTCCTACAGTGTGATGCTGTTGGGGATGGGGCTGGATGCAGAGCATCCTGGGCAGGCTGGAAGGTGCCATGTCCCGATGCAAATAGCAGCCCCGTAAAATAGCTGGGTAAAACCATGCTTGCAGCATCCCTGCTGAGGATGCGTCTCCCTAGGCACACACTTGCCTTCTCTGAGTGGCTTTGTGTGACAACTCACTGGGGGCCACCGACCTCTTAGAACTATTCTCCACTACCTGAAAGCAATAGGGCCACCCACTGGTGTGTATTCAAAGGGACTTTGCACCTTTTGTCCTATTGCCTGCCTGCCTTTGGGGGCTGGAGCCCAGCATGGCATTTCTCTCCTCCTCTTCCTCCTCCCCACCTATGCTGCTCACCCTGTGCTGCTTGCCAGCTTGGGGCAGTCTGTGAGGCCCTGGGAAAGGGGGGAGCAGGTATGTGGCCAAGGAGCAGCACTAGGTTAGGAGAGATGGGTCATGGCCAACAGTGGGATAAAGTCTAAGGATTGGGGAAGGGGGTGAAGAGCAGGGGGACCTGGAAGCAATGGCAGTGACCAGGTTGAAGCAGGGGATGACTCCTGGAAGAGGCAACGGCCCTGCACTCCATTCCTTCCTGGCTGTCCCCACCCAGGGCCCTGGGCTTGGCTGCACTGGGGTGGGGATGCATGCAGCAGAGGGGCTGCATGGCTGAGCTGGGGGCATGCTTCGTGTTCAGCCCTATGGGCCAGCAGGATTAAACCCGGCCCCGTGCCCCTGGGTAGGACGTAGTGCCCTGGGGGATGCAGTCCCATCCTGGACTTCATCCCATACAGCCCCACTTGGAGGGAGTTACCCATGGAGCAGGCATTTGGCTTTGGGGCTAAAGGGCAGAGGCCAACCCTGCCATCTCCTTGGCTGCCAGGCTTCACTGCACACTGCTGTGCTCTGACGGATGTCCAGACATGCTGGCCATGGGTCAGGGCCACCTTTCTATCACTCCCTTTCAATGAGGGAAGCAACTGGGCCGGGTTTGTCCTGGGATGGAGCAGAAAGGCTGAAAGATTTGGGCTGGGCATTGCCTCCCTGCTCCATCCCCATCTGCATGCACTGGTCCCACTCACCCCATGCCGGACACCCTGCATCCGGGGCCCGCTGCTCTGTTAACTCTTCTTCTGCTTGGTGACTCCTTCTTTCTTCCAGGCAACCCGCCGGGCCAAACTAAAAAAGCGCTGAAGCAGCGATTCCTCAAACTGCTGCCCTGCTGCCGGCCCAAATCCATCCCCTCGCTCAGCGAAAGCAAGTGCTTCTTCTTGCCTTTGTGTGTGTGTGTCCACAGCAGTGCTGCTGGCTGCCGCCCCCCCTGCCCTGCAGCGTGGGGAGGGTCAGGATCAGTCCTGCCCCTGAGGGTCCGATCCGATGGGCTCTGCACCCACCTCCCTCCTCGCCTGCTCCCAGTCTGTTTTACCCCCTCCAGCACATTGGAGAGGCTCTGATGGGATGCACGGTGGTGGCTGGACCTGGCTGGGGGCAGTAGAACCACACCCTGGCTGGAGGATGCTGCTGGAAGTTTTGTGTCGGAGATGTGAAGGGGAGGGAGGGGGATGAGTAGAGACAGAGCCCCCCAGCCTGCCCTGGGTCATGCTTGGCCCTTTAGGAGACCCTGAATGGGAATGTTCCCTGTTCCACGGCATAAGCTGAGTCCCCCCAAGAGAAGAGGTGAGTATGAGGGGGCAGAGTCTGGGGATCCAGGGCCTCTCAGGGTTGTAGTGGGGGCTCTGGTCACTGCAGGAATGGGGAGAAACCATAGCTGAAGATGGGGCACAGCAGACAGGATGGGAGCTAGACAAGGCAGGAGGGGATGTTTGGAGTTGGGGGCAGAGAGGGGGGGCAGATCTCCTGCTAGAGACAAGCCTCAGCGCAGCACAGACCTTCAGGCATCCAGGGTCTCGGCTCTATGGGGCAGATGATCATGCTAGGGAAGAGCAGGCAGGCCTGCGTTCCCTCCTGGCATACACCTGGCTGCAGCTGAGCGGGACACCCCAGAAGCCTGCTGTCCTGAGTGGAAGTGTGCAGTGTGAAGTACACCTCCTGCCCCTAGCACTGCAGGGCTGGGCAGGACAGCACGGCTTCAACTGCCCTCTCCTTCCCCAACTTCCTTGCAGACAGTGTTGAGGATGAGTTTGAGCTCTCCACCGTTTGCCACCGCCCCGAGGGGCTGGAGCAGCTCCAGGAGCAGACCAAGTTCACCCGCAAAGAGCTGCAGGTCCTCTACCGGGGCTTCAAGAACGTGAGTAGCCCTCACTCCTTCTCTGCAGCCATGCACCCCTTGGGGATACTTTTGCGTCCTGTTGTCACACTCTGAATGGCTACAGATGGCAGCAGTGGGGATGTGGTTTCCCCTGAAGCTTTGGGGGGTGCCCCAATCCTGGGATTTAGGGGCAGAGAGCCCTGAGCATCACACCATTCCCCCTGCTGATGGTGTGACGCTTCCATTTGCCCTGGCAGGAGTGCCCAAGTGGCATCGTTAATGAAGAAAACTTCAAGCAGATCTACTCGCAGTTCTTCCCACAAGGAGGTGAGTGTGGGTCCCCATCCCCGGTGTCCCATGTGGGGCTGTCTTCTCTCTCACTGTTTGCCTCCTCCAGACTCAAGCACGTATGCCACCTTCCTTTTCAATGCCTTCGACACTGACCACGATGGCTCTGTCAGCTTTGAGGTGAGCCAAGGAGGGGGCCAGGCTTTGCCAGGGGCTCTCTGTTTGTGTGCCGTGGGCTGGGACTGCCATGGGCAGCTACTGAAGGACTTTGTTAGTGGGAAAAACAGTACAAAGCAACAACAGAAAGAGTTCTGTAGTTTCTGGTTGAGGGAAAAGACTCGTGGCATCTCTGTGGGGCTGTCATTCCAAAGGGTGACCACCTGCTTTGCAGGACTTTGTGTCTGGGCTGTCCATCATCCTGCGAGGTACCATCGATGACCGCCTGAACTGGGCCTTCAATCTCTATGACCTGAACAAAGACGGCTGCATCACCAAAGAGGTGAGAGAGGGGTCCAGGCTGAAGCAGCTCTGCACCCAGTGGGGATGAGGGCAGGGCTCAGGGCATTTCCTTGAGAATTTAATGGGTCCTTTGGGGGCATAATGAACATTTGCAATGAGAACCAGATGGAGGCAGAGCTTCTCCACATTGCAACACTGCCTTCCCTCCAGGAAATGCTGGACATCATGAAATCCATCTACGACATGATGGGCAAGTACACCTACCCGGCCATGCGGGAGGAAGCACCCCGGGAGCATGTGGAGAATTTCTTCCAGGTGAGCTGGGCACATCAGTAGGGACCCTGCATGCAGAAAACACCCTATGCTGGGGACAAAGCAGGGTTCCAGTGAGCAGCTTGCCTGGGACAGGGAGGTTTTCAAGCCCGAAGTGCTCTCTGTAAAGGTTTTGGCAGTGGGTGCTCTGCTTTGCATCCAGCCGCCATGGAACCTGGGCTGGGGGTGCTGGACTGTCCCCATCCCTGCAGTGCCCTCCACGCTGTGCTTGTCTCTAGAAAATGGACCGAAACAAAGATGGTGTGGTGACAATCGAGGAGTTCCTGGAGTCCTGCCAGAAGGTAAGGCCACAGGGCTCAGTGCAGCATTGCTGGGGCTCTGCACTAGGAACCATGTTCATGCCATCATCCCTGTGTGGGTGGGGAACAGTGCATCCCAGCACGGCCCGTGTAAGCCCCAGAGCTCCTGTCCTGTGTGTCAAAGCAGCTGGACAAGATCTATGGGGTGACACCCACTTTGGGGGAGCAGCCCAGAGAGCTGCTCTGTGCCCAAACCCTCCTCCTCCCTGCAGGATGAGAACATCATGAGGTCCATGCAGCTCTTCGACAACGTCATTTAGCTGTCTCCAGTTGAGCTCTTCTGACATCGGGCTCAGACCCCACTCCTCTCTCAACTTCTCCTTCCAGCCCTTCCTGCTGCCAGCTGCCACACAGAGACATGGTCAGCACCTGGATGTATCCTTCCCCCGAGGCCAGCCCCGCTTTCCTTGGGGACCCCACACAAAAGTGCCACCAAAGCGTGGGCACAGCTGGCATGGGGCATCTGGCCTGGGTGGGCTTCTTGCACCCGATCCTAGAGGGAAAGCCGCAGCCTTGGGCTGCCATAGGGCCTTCCCTGTGCCCCCACATCATGACCCCCCCAGCAGCCCCAGCACCGGCTCCAGCCCAGACCCTCCAGCAACACTTCTAGGAACTAAGAGTCTCGCAGCAGGCATCGGCGCCTCAGCTTCCTCCTGTGCCCTGATGTTAGGGACACGTCCCCTACATGGGACATGAACCACTTGTCCCCCTCCTCGCTCACTCAGGGTGCCGGGCTCCCTGTTTGTCACCAACAGCTGCCTGGAGCTGGGTGTGCACTCCTGTCCCACCCACATATCCCTCCGAGTACTGTTTGGGGGCTAATGTCTCCACATCAAACTCCTGCTCAGCCCCACCGGCTTCAGGTCCTAGTCCACAACCTGGCCCAGCTTCTCCCAACACTGTGTCCAGAGGGGCAGCAGCGGCTGGGGTCAATGGGGAACGGGTGAGCAAGGCTGTGCACCACACCAGGCTGAGCCCTGGTATCAGAGCCGTTCGGACCCCCTCACAGGGCCCTGAGCCTCAGCTGTGGAGCAGCCCCCACTGCTCCAGGCTTGGCTTGTGCAGACGTGATGTTTTTTAGCTCCGTCCACCACACTGTTCATCTCACAGCCCTGTTCCTGGGCGAGAGGGCAGGTAACCCCAACCCCAGCACCTCCTGTCCCGCTGGGTGCAGAGGCCCTTCATCTCTCCATTCCCCCCTCCCTCCTTCCCTCCCTCCTTCCCTCCCTCCCTCCCTACTCACGCTGCAGTCACATGGCGTGACCCCCGCCCAGGGCATGGTAACCCACAACCCGCTTGGCATCTCCAGTCTGTATATTTTGTATTATAACGATAAGATGGGTTAAAAAAAAAAAAATGGGGGGAGGAGTGGGGAGGAAAAAAGAAAAAGACAATAAAATCTAACCACGATCGCTATGCACACTGCTGGTATTCCCCTCTGCCTTTGTCGGACGTTTGGAGGGGGGAGCTGGGGAAACAGGGAGCACGGACACGAAGGCCGGCCCACGGCTTTCTCTGCAGTCCCCGAACCCCAAACTGAGCCGGCCCGGCTCAGCGCGCCGCAGCAAATCAGGTCAGCGCCCAGGGGAACTCGCGCTACAGCGGCACCACCGGCACCACCACCACCGCAGCGAACGCAAATGCGCACGCGCACACCCAAAGGGCGTCCGCGGCGCGCACGCGCAGCGCAGAAGTAAACACTTAATTCCCACCCCCTTCCCCATCCGCACCGCTTCCCTACACAAAGCCGACTGCGCAAGCGCCTTCTGTCGCCGCGCGCCTGCGCGCTGCCGCGCTGCCGCCTCTCCCCTTCCCCGGGGCCTCTCGCGCACGCGCATTAAGCACGATCCGGCCGCCTGCGCAGGCGCCGTGAGCCGCCGCGGCCTCGCCCCTCCCCCCGCCCGCCCTTCGCGCACGCGCGCCGCGCTCTTTTCCGCCTTTTGCGCACGCGCCGTAGGCGGGCTCTCCTCTCCGCCCGCCCGTTCCCCGCGGCGGCTCCCTCTCGTCGGCTCGCCGTTCCCGCTCGAGCCGTGCGCTCCCGGCGGAGCGACGGGGAGAGGCGTTCGGCCGCGATCTCCCGCCCGGTTCCCGGCTTCCCTCGGCCCCGTGGCGGCGTTTCCGCGCCTCTCCGAGCCGCGGGCGGAGCGGTGAGGACCGGTCGGGGCCGGTTCGGCGCGCAGGCGCAGGGCCCCGTAAACAGGAAGCGGCGGCGGCGTCCCGGGGCGGCGGAGACAAAGGGGAGAAGGGGGGTAGGGAGCGGGGGCTCGGCCCGGAGAGCGGGGGTCCTGGCGGCGGGCGGCAGGATGGTGCAAAAGGAGGGGCAGGCGGCCTTGGAGGAGCCCCAGGGCAGCCCCAACCCGGCCGGAGCGTCCGGAGCTCCTCTGGAACCGCCGGGCGCCGCCGCAGGAGCCGTCCCGGGGGGCGAGGAAACCGACACGGAGACGGAGACGGCGCTGGGTTCCCGCCGCTTCCTCTGCGGCGTGGTGGAAGGTGAGAGCTGGCGGGGAGGGGAGGCCGAGATCCCGGCGCTGTGTGCCGGGGGGGTCGCGGGGCTCGGGCGGTGCGGGCTGGGGGCGGGGCAGCCGCGGGTGCCGGGCGGGGCGGCTCGTGCCGGGAGCCGCTGGCTGGCGGGCCTTGGCTAACGCGGCGGGCCGAGGATTCCTGCGGGAGGCCGGGCGGCTCGAGTGCTGTACGTGTGGGAAAGGGGAGGAGGAGGGGAGCGCTCCGCTGCGATTAGCCCGGCTGTACGCGCGGCTCGGGTTGGGTTTCTAGGGTAAGGAGTAGGTGATCGCAGAGACATCTGTTCTGCGATTAATGTCAGATGCTCCTTCTGCCCTGCGGTGTTATGGCTTAACGTTTTAACAGCGCTATAGGATGTTTCTTTCGCCCAGTTTGTTATAGAGGCTCTATTCAAAGGTTTAAGTTGTTCCAGAAGCTTCAGAAGAGAAGGGCTCGTTTTCCATTTGTCAGTAACTACAGAATTGACGGGCATTTTTGCCGTCTTGGTTAAGGTAGATGGTTGAAAGCCAGCGAGAAAGATGTTTTCTTCCCTACTTAATTAGCTGGCTTGGAATACCTCTAAATTCCTGTGGACTGCTGTTATTTTGGTATCTATAATGACTCCAGGAGGAGAACAAAAGCGTTAACAAATGAGAAGCGGAATGGGCAGTTTATCAAAGTCAATATCTGCACTGCTTGCAGAACGTCTTTTGTTCATATCTTAAATAGAGCATTTGGCTCCAGTGTACATTGCTGTGTGATGTGCACTAGGCCTGGTTCGTGCCTTTCCTTTGTGATATTGCTGGGGCTTAAATATAGCCAGTGTGGAGAGAGATGGGCTGGTTATTAAACCATTCTCTGTGGAGAAATGTCCTTTGGAGACAGGTAGTAGTGGGCAGAAATAAAGAGTGTAACTGCGTGATTTCTCACACTCCTGAACAATGCTCCTTGAGCACAGCATCACAGAGTGTGTCAAACCACTGTGTGTGCACCGTGGCCGTTTTTTGGGGTGTTTTAATTACATTGTAGATCTCATCTGCATGTACTTAGCAGCAGCTGCTATAAATATAGGTGTTCATGACTACGTAGTAAAATGAAGCAAGAAAATGGCTCCTGCCCAGTGAAGCAGTCTAATGTTAGCTGGGAGTTATCTGTTTAGTCTTGTGTGTGTACAGAAGACTAGGAATGAGGGAGTGTAAAAACAAAGCAGCAGTTGTGTTGGCTGAGGCAAGTGGGAGCAGAAGGAAATGCCGGTCTCTGTAGTAACGTGAGGCTTATCAGGTTAAGAGAAGAACAGATTAACTGCAGAAGCAAAGGTAAACACATAGTGCAGCAGCTAACACAGCCTAGAGATACCATGTAATTAAAGCGGTGAACAGCAGAGTCCAGATGTTTTGCAGGAAGAGGAGGTAAAAATTAGTAAAATAGCAGGCAAGTATACTGGGAATGCACTCAAAGAATGTGAGGAACTTACAGTCCCCTGAGTGCACCGTTTTGAGGGTCATAAAATGTAAGCTCTGGAATGCACAGAGATGGTGCTCATCCTCCAGGACAGCCAGCCTGGCTTTTAGTGGTGGTGAGTGTGGCAGCTGGGATATGAATACTTGGCATGATCTCGTGACTTTGTGTGAACCTGACATGCAGTCTTGAGGGAGTAATAGAAAACCGGGTCAGTTTTAGTTAGATAGAGATCCAAGGATAGCCATCAGCTGATGATGTCAGTAATATAAGAAATGTGCTGACAGATGGAAGAGCACTGTATCAGTTCTGACTAGCATGTTCTCTTCAGTGTTCTGTTCAATCTGCTCATCTTGTTCTTCATGTTGTGTTTTGTTTTTTTTGCAGTAGCCCCCTGCTCTGCTCCAGGCTGCTAGGTCTGAAGCAGCAACATTGTTGAAGTAGAAATGTTCTGAACAAGTTATGAGATGTGGGTGGTATTGACTGGGTGCTACAGTTACTTGTTCTGTTTGTGAGTTGTTGAGCTTCCTCGGACTGGCATTAGTCAGCGTGAAGTCACTAGTGAAAATGAGGAGTTTTTTCTGGGTGAAGCAGTCTCAGATGCATTGCAGCTGTTCTCTCATTTGTTCCTCTGTTAACCATCCTCAATTCGTCACCTGGCAGTTCAGTGAGAAGCAGTAGTTACTCAGCTTTTCCACGTTGTGGTGCCAGTTAGTCTGAGGTCACTCTCTGGGAGACTAATTCTGAAAACTTGAGCCTGCTTTAAACTTCTTAAGATGATCTTTGATCTCTTAATGGGCGAATGAAATGGTTGTGAACGTGTAGACATTCCGTTAGCTTTGACAGGCTGTAGGAGGGCATTCTCTGGCTTCTTTAAGAGCAGATTTACAACGGTGAATAGCTCTGAAAATGGAGATGTTGCTCACATTTTGAACTGATGTCTTGCACAGACTGCCAGGCTGAAGGTTTGTTTTGAAGTGCCAGTGGTTGAGCTGTTTGCACAGAGGTCTAAGTGAATTTACTTCAAAAAGCACTCTATTTTTATTTAAGCATTATGTTTTTGGAATGGGAGGAGTAGAATTGAACTCAGAATGTGTTAGAATTCATGCAGAAGTAAGTGACCTCGGAGATACACCATTGTAAAATCTCTAAGTGTTTTTATATGATTATTCTTTGAATATCTTGGCTTTTGGAGAGGTAGGCACTTGTATGTGGGAGATCAACTGAGTTAATTGTGACAAGAAACCCGTTAATTGGGGTGATTGATTCAACAAAATGCTCAAGATTTCATACTTACCTATCGTTCTCCTCAGTGTGTATTTGTATACTATGTGTATGTATTTAGGTTTCTAATCTGTATCTGGAGTTAAGCGTTTTAATGCTGCTAAATAGTATCAGGCATTTCCAGTATTCGTGTTACAACTGAAGGTGTTTTCCAGGTGTCTGAAGCAATAGTCCAGTTAGGTTACGACTCTTCAGTCTGCCCTTACCATAGTGCTGACTTGACTTGTGAAGGGCATGTGCTCAGGAATTCAGTTTGGGTTCTGAAAATTAATTGCTTTAATGGCCAAATTTATCAGGCTTTGGATCATCAAAAATTAAAGAGGCTATAATTGCATTTTAAATGTAGATCTGATTGGTTTATTACACTTTTGTAATGCTGTCTAGCTAGTTTTTTTTTTTTTTTGCATTCTGCTTTGGGAAACTTCATGATGAATGTAGTAGAATCAGTTTATTGGTAGAGGAAGAAAATGAGAGAAGGGTTGGTTGTAATATTTTGTTTCATGGAACGGGCACTATTTAACATCTAACTGGATAACTTTGGTCTTGTTTCCTGTAGGCTTTTATGGAAGACCTTGGGTTATGGAGCAGAGGAAAGAACTTTTTAGAAGGCAAGTCATGCTTCCTCTCTCTGCAGCACATTCCAGTGTAATGTAATCATGATCTTCCACTTAGAACAGAAATTCTTTTCAGGCTTAACCTAGAGCAACCTTTTGCATACTGTCTGTATTCTGGAGATGCATATTCACAGTCCTGTCTCTCTTAAACCAAATTTGTCCCATATCAAGTGTGTACTTGATAGTATAACACAATCTTCAACGAAGGGGTGTAGAGAAAAAACACGAGCCAAATAAAACATAGAATTTCTGGATCTGTAGCTTGCTCTTGCAATTAAGGCTTTCATCCTTTGCTCATAGACTTCAGAAGTGGGGACTGAATACATACCTGTATGCTCCGAAGGACGACTACAAGCACAGGATGTTCTGGCGGGAAATGTACTCTGTGGAAGAAGCAGGTAATCACTTCTATTTCTGCTCTGCTTCCGAGGAGTAGATTTAGGAGATCTTAGGAAGAAGTTTTTCACACAGAGGGTGTGCTGAGGCACTGGAACAGGTTGCCCAAGGAGGCTGTGGATGCCCCATCCCTGCAGGCATTCAAGGCCACGCTGATGTGGCTCTGGGCAGCCTGGGCTGCTGGTTGGTGACCTGCACATGGCAGGGGGTTGAAACTAGACATTGTGGTCCTTTTCAACCAGGCCACTCTGATTTGTTTCAATGAATCAGTCATTGCTCTGTACACTTGTGTATGTAATCACAGCAGCCAGTTTCAAATATGCGTTGAGACCTGTTCTTAATACCCTGCAGCCCTGTTTAAGGGAGCTTTGGGACAAGCATGGATTTGCTTCTTTTAACTATAATTCTGTGGATAATTTCTAAAATTGCTTTTAAGGCTTTGTCTTATGAAAATTACTTCTGCCCCCTCCCATCCCTGGGAAAGGTTGTTTAGAAGTGCTCCTTCCTCTGGCTCTTGATCCCCTGAGCCGTATGGAGGAGCAGAATGATTTGCTTCATTTAAAAAAAATAAATAAAAGGAGGAGAAAAAAGTGTATGGCTTTTTATGTGAGCACAGGTTAGAAAAGCAGCTTATGGCTAGTCAGGGCATGAAAGGTCTGTGTAAAAGGTGATGCAAGGCTTTTTATCCACCTCTGGCTTCTGCAGATTCTGCAGTGTCTTACTGGCTTTTGGGATTATTGTTTTCCTTGAGTGAGGGGAAAAGTGATACCTACTTGAAATTAAATAATCCCTGTTGGATGTCACTCTGAATCACAGCAGAAGTATAATTGAGAAGGTACTGCAAGGGAACTTCAAATAACAACAAATACCATTAGATGTTCTAGAACTAATTTTCTTAATTGTACGTAAGATTAAATTTGAAGTTTGTTTCTTAAAGCAACTACTTCTGCCCTGTGATATTTAAAAAGAACCCTTTTAATGTGCAGCAAGCTGCAGTGGTGTGTAGTGTGAATAGTGAGGTAGCTGATTCCTATGTGGGATTGTTTCAGGGTGTGACAGATGTTGAAAAAATGGGTAGTAGTTCTAGAACTGTTAATACACGTGCTGTAACGACAGATTTCATCCTTATTTGTCACTGAGATCATTTTTTAATTTTTTTTTTTGTTTTTTTTTTTTCCAGAATTTGAGCAAATCCCTTGATTTATTATTTTTATTGTTATGGTAGCACAGGCATCTAGAGTTCGTTATTTACATATAGTTTGGAAGCTGTTTCTTGTTGAATCCTTCTGAAATATTTGAATTTGATTTCCAGAGCAGCTAATGACTCTGATATCAGCTGCACGTGAACATGAAATAGAGTTCATCTATGCAATCTCACCTGGGCTTGACATCACTTTCTCAAATCCCAAAGAAGTATCCACACTGAAGCGCAAGCTGGACCAGGTAAATGTGATCTGAGCTTCCTGCAGCTGTAGTCCTACTTAACTTGAAAAACTTCAGTACCATGTTATTTTACTGGGCTGCCTCAGTGGACAGTTTGAATGGACGTGTTCAGGTTGCCTCGCAGAAGTGACCACTGATCATCTAGATTTAAAAAAAAATAAAATCTGCTATCAGATTTTGAAGGCTGTTCTTGGAATGTTGTCCTGAGGATACTTTAGAACCTTGAAGTTAAGATGCGTTTCCAACACGAGCCCTTATCCACAATAAGTCTTTTGGTGGTAGGTCTGACGTGTAGCCGTCTTTTTTGTTCCCATAATTAACTGCTCTCCTCTGTCCAAATGCTGCTACATGTTAGTTAACTCTTTCCCAGCTGTCTGTCCAGTGAAATCAACCTTGTTGTAGGAACTGGAACAGATTGAAGGTCTTCAGAAGCAGCTTTGAGGAAGGCAGGGTGGTGGATCAGAGACAAATGCTCGTTGTTTTACAGGGATAGTTAACAGGCCTGTCTTGTCTCACCAACTTTCTCCCTTCTGTTCTCATAGCTTTTCCTTCTTACAGGTTTATAAGCTGAAGAGTAATTCCTGAAGTACTTTTTCCTAATTCTTTTAAATGTTTTATCCTGCTGTAAAGATATTTTAAATCTTGAAAATTACACAATTTATTTTAATTAAAAAAAAAAAAAAAAAGTTTCACTCTTGTTTCTTGTTTCAGGTTTCCCAGTTTGGCTGCAGATCTTTTGCCCTGCTGTTTGATGATATTGACCACAACATGTGTGCAGCAGACAAAGAAGTGTTTAGTTCCTTTGCTCATGCTCAAGTATCCATAACAAATGAGATTTACCAATATCTAGGAGAACCAGACACATTCCTTTTCTGTCCTACAGGTAAAACAAGATGAATCCTTTAGTTCAGCCTTAAACAATAGGACCCATTATGTTATTGTTTGAGAAGTTGGTTTAATATCTCACTGTCACTGTAGGCAGTATTTTGGGAGTCATTTGAAGAATAAAGAAAGCTTCAAGGAATTTGTATGTAGAGGTTTTGCCAAACCTACGCATCTCTGAGAAGTTTATTGCTGAGCAAAGCAGCATCTTGATGGAACGGTTCAAGAACTAAAAGTTAGATTAAATGAGGACTTCTGTTTGACTTGTACCAAAGTCTGGGCTAGCTATTCGTTTCCCAGAGGTTTCTTAAAATAGAGACACTGCACTTCCCATGCTCACTTCTTCCAGTGGTGGCTGGTTTTAGTAAGATCACTCACTTCTATTCGTTGTTGAGTTGCCTTTTTTTTTTAAACCTGAAATTATCAGATGACTCTCAAGGTCCATCATTGCTTTGTGTTTTGGTTTTTTTAATTCTAAGCATCACCTATCACTTGTAAGAATATTTCATTGTAATGGAGACAGTATCACTGTGTTTGGTGAGGGTTGTTAGATTGAAACCTTCATTTGGTAGCAATGTTACCATTGTGAATTACTGTGTTTATCTCCTTGGCTGCCATAGTTCTGGTTCTGTTGCAGACTTCTTTTAACAAATCATATGCTGTGTTTTTTAAGATTTTTGGTCATTTTATAATTAGTCTAATGCTTTCTAGTTCTCTTCAATATTGTGTACAGTAACCTGGACTTCTGTTTTCTTCCAAATTTTTGACATTTGAACAATTTAAAATAAATGCTGTAGTCTTGCTGTCTGATGTTTTGCTAAGCAGCATATGTAATGCCCTTCTAATTTAGACTATTGGGGATTTAGAGGTTAACTTTCAGGATTCTCTTCTCCAGTGGAAGTATGTTGTCATATTTCTACATCTTTCTAATAAGCAACATTCTTTTTTCCTTTGCAGAATACTGTGGAACTTTCTGTTACCCAAATGTTGCTCAGTCTCCATATTTACGAACTGTAGGAGAAAAACTGCTTCCTGGCATCGATGTGTTATGGACAGGTGAAGTAGCTTTTTTTTTTTTTTTTTAATTCAGTGCTGGTGTTCCAAGTGTTATCAGAAGTATTTCATAAGAAATCAAAACAAAAATACACGTCCAACTGTTTGATGTGAGGAATGTGAATCCTCGTGCGTACGCAGAGCACTCTCATGGTCTCCTTTCTCTCTTAGGTCCAAAAGTTGTATCCAAAGACATTCCAGTAGAGTCCATTGAAGAAGTTTCTAAGATCATCAGGAGAGCACCAGTTATTTGGGACAACATTCATGCTAATGATTATGATCAAAAGAGGCTTTTTCTTGGACCTTACAAAGGTCGGTCAACTGAGCTCATCCCTCGACTAAAGGGAGTTCTGACCAATCCAAACTGTGAATTTGAAGCCAATTATGTTGCTATTCACACACTTGCAACCTGGTACAAGTCTAACATGAATGGAGTGAGAAAAGATGTGGTAATGAGTAAGTATGAGTACCTGTTTGCTGGGGCATGTGTTGAACTGTGTAATTTACACTGTTTTGTTCTAATTATTCTAGACTTTCCTTGCAGTTTATTTTTAAGATAGCCTAGCATTTTCTGTCCTGGAAGTAAAGGACACCTGAAAAATAACAAGCAACCAGATTATTTACTGAAAGTACTTTTTATGCAATCACAGATGCATCTCAAGTCTAATGGCACGTGCTGCAGATACATCTCAGGAAATCAATAAAACCAGTTGTGTGGTTTGTATTTGACACAAGTGTCCATGGGTTTGATTACACTGGGGTAGAAGCAGATCAGATCAGCTCTGAATGTCGTTACACATAACTTCTGCGTACCATTTGTGTGCTGATAGTTGATAGTGACCATAGCTTTCTGCTTTGTCCAATTGGGTTTCAATTCTTTGTCCTTCTTTGTGAAGTAAGACTGAGAGTTCTTGAGCACCTTGTCTAACGTCATCTCTTTCTATTTTAGATGAAACTTATGTGAGTTTTTTTTTTTTTTATAAACTTCTCTTTGTAGCTGATACTGAAGACAGTACCGTTTCTATCCAGATTAAACTGGAAAATGAGGGCAGCGATGAAGACATTGAAACAGATGTTCTCTACAGCCCACAAATGGCCCTGAAGTTGGCCTTAACTGAATGGCTTCAGGAGTTCGGAGTACCTCAGCAATACAGCAGTGAGCTTGGTTTGGTATCACTTTGGGGTTGGTAGGAAAATGTGATTACATGTTCAGCACTTGCACTTAGATTCAAACTATTTAACGGATCTCTGCAGTCTGTGGAAGTACTCGCTGCCTTACTTCTTGGGGAAACCCTAGTAAAGAAAAAAGAGTGCTTGATATTCTGCAGTGTGCCTTTAGTGACCCAGCTGATCAGCAGGAGCACCCTCGAAGCAGGATGATCCTCTGGCATTTCTGATCTAAGACAGGAAAGCGTCTGAATCTTGTCAGTCCCAGCAGTTATTGCTAGATTTCTGTGGGACCTGAGAGAGTAGGAAGAATTTTTTTTGAGGGGGTGTTAGATTAGTGTGAAAAATGATACTGCCCCTAAAGAGTCCATGTTTTTCCAGTTGTTTTCAGCTGGTTTTGTTTTTCTGAGTTTCTGTCTGCAGAAACCAGTTGGGTTCCTTCCAGCATTGTACACCTTTCCTCTTGTAGCACTGGGAGCTTGAGATTCGAGGTAAAATCTGTTTCTCTCAAACATGGGTTTTGGGTAGTCAGAGTGGCCTTATAGCTGTTGGTGGAGTTGAAGAATCTCTTCTCCTGACTCCTAGCTCTGCTCTTTGCAGTTCTCCTTTTGAAGTACTGTAACATTTCAGATCTCTCTAAAACTCAGCTGTGGCAGAAACATTGGATGAGGAGTGGTAGTGTCACTTTCCTCTGCTTTCACAGAATTGTTTGGGTTGGAAGGGACCTTGTAAGATCACCTCAACCAAGTCCTCTGTCAAGCAGGGCTGGCTAGAACAAATTGCCTAAAACCTTTTCCATTTGGATCTTGAATATCTCAGTTTTCCCCAGTCATGTTTTTGTGGTTGAAGTATTTGAGCATCTGTTCTTTTGTTTTAATCTACACTGAATAGGAATAAAAGTCAGCTGATGCAAAGGGAAAACGTTAACTTGAAAAGATTTTTGTACTGGTATTATAATCAGAAATATTCCTGGCAGTGCATGTTAACTCATCTTATGAACTCCCTATCTTTGCTTGGTGGTTATCTGAAGGGGAGACTTGCCAAAATACAAATTCTGTAGTTAGAATTACAGTGACAGACGTGAGCAGGCGAAGTGCCAGAAGGAAGCTGCATAATTGGCTGCCATGACAACAGAATCGTCCATGATTTGTAGAAGTTGCTGCTTTTGAATGTTTGTTGGCTGATACTGACGACTTTAAACTTGTTTCTTCTTATGCTCAGGTAGGCAAGTGGCCCACAGCGGAGCTAAAACTGCTGTAGGGGACGTAGGGCCTCTGGTGGCACCGTCGTCTTTAAACGCAGCAACTGTGGTCACCACAGTCTACCAGGAACCCATCATGAGTCAAGGCGCAGCACTGAGCAGCGAGCCACCAGCCTTGGTAAAGGAGGAAGAGAAGAAGCAGTCTGATGAGGAGCCGATGGACATGGTGGTAGAGAAACAAGATGATGCGGACAAGAATGCTAACCAGATACTGACAGATATCGCTGAGGCGAAGATGGCAGAGGAGTTGAAGCCAATGGATACCGATAAGGAGAGCATAGCTGAATCTAAGTCCCCGGAGATGTCTATGCAGGAGGACTCTGGTAGTGATATTGCCCCTATGCAGACTGATGAACAAATTAACAAAGAACAGTTTGTGCCTGGGCCAAATGAAAAGCCACTCTACGCAGTAGAACCAGTGACTTTAGAGGACTTGCAGCTTCTTGCTGACTTGTTTTATCTCCCATATGAACACGGGCCCAAAGGCGCACAGATGCTGAGAGAATTCCAGTGGCTTAGAGCAAATAGCAGTGTTGTCAGTGTTAACTGCAAAGGAAAGGATGCTGAAAAAGTGAGTGTAACTTAAGCTCGTTTCTCTCCTTTTAAATCAAAATCCTGAGCAACGTTGACTGTTTTCTGAAGTAGAGATAGGTGTTGCATTTTCTAGAAGCTGAAGGGTAGGTAGCATGAAACATAACCACAGATGACAATAACTTTTGTTCATCCAGTGGAATTTACTGTTTTAAGCTCTGTAGTGTCTGCATATTTGAACAGTGCTTCCTGTACTGGCTTTGCTTCTAAGAACAGTAAAGGCTTGTGAGTCACGTGTGATGTAGTGCTTCAAAGCATGGAATTGCGTGGTCATCCTTCCTATTTAGAGTGCTTGTCCTCCCTAGAAGGCAGTATTTGATCTTGTGGATCTTTTCCCTCCATCCATAGATAGAAGAGTGGCGTAACCGAGCAGCTAAGTTTGAAGAGATGTGCAGCTTGGTGATGGGAATGTTCACTCGCCTCTCCAATTGTGCCAACAGAACAATCCTTTATGATATGTACTCCTACGTCTGGGATATCAAGAGTATTATGTCAATGGTGAAATCTTTTGTGCAATGGTTAGGTAGGTGCATTGGGAGCCATTATAATCCCAGAGAGAGTATCTTCTTTTGTGTTTTGAATTAGCCCACGGGGAAAACAAAACATTATGCAAGTATGTTTTCTTGGACACAGGGTCTGGTTTGACCCCGTTTTAAAGGTTTTCTTATCTCACTATTGAATCAATGCCTGCTGTGAATTTGCTTTGGGATTAAAGTGAAGTCTGCTGGATGTTTAAGATTGGAGACCTTGATTTTTTTTCTTCTTGGGCTAATGAAACTTGAATCTCATCTGACACGTAAGTGTTGACTTTAACTTATTCTTGACTGAATGCACACTGGACTGCGCCCCATAGCTCCTTGGGTACCCTGGTACATGATTGGAAATGACACTACGAAATGTGACCACATCAGCCACCTGCTGCTTGCTGTGTTTTGATAACACTGTTGCTGTCTTCAACAGAACAATTCCAGCAGTGACCTTTAAATGGGCCTGGCCAAGAGGAAGCTGATCCTCCCAGCCCTGTGCGCATGCGAGCTTTAGCATAAGGCTATTCTGGTGCAAAATTATTTTCTTGAAACACCTTCCAAATTGCTTTTTTGTTGTTGTTTTTTGATTATTTTCTGACAGTGGGTGGAAATTGTGGAGCTTTCTAGACTGATTTAGTCTGAGATGTAAGCTGGTCTGGAAATGCTTGTTGTTGTGGTTTTGTTTTTGTTTTTGTTTTTTCCTGAAAGATTTTTGAGGGATCCAAAGTTGGCAGATAGCACCAGCATGGCCTGGGTAATTCCAGTGACCTCATTTCACTTTCAGGTTTCAATCCAGCTGTAAGGAATATGCTGTGGACTTGCTTGACGTACACAGCAGGCAGCAAAGCCAATGGTCTCTTGTCACACGTTTTGTAGCTGTCACAATCCTACAATCCTCACAGTGGTTAACCATTGCACAACCTTGGTCAAATGCAAGTGTTTGGATTGTTAAATTGTAGTTTTAAATACTGACAGTTTTGAGTTGAGACACAGACTTGTGAACACGTCAAGTCAGGCCTTACTGAAAAGCTTCCTGTGGATGTGCTTGTTAAATAAGTGATCCTTATGTGTATGTGAATAATGAAGATGAGCTTTTAGGACTGCCTTATGTCAAGTACAGAGGAGAGCTTGGCAGAATCGTGCTGTATGAACATCTCTGCCTGATGCTGCAGAAAAGCTGTAGTGTGTGTGGTTTTAAGAGAAGTGTTACACCACTCCCCCAGCTTTACTATCCTTGCTGTAAGTTGACGTTTAACTAGAAAGAATTCTCTCTTTTTGATAACTTGGTCTGTTTAAAACTCTAGACCCATTCTCTAAAGAGAACACAGTTTCTTGTGACCTCAAAACATCGAGGGCCCAGCTTGCATTACAACTTTATTAGCTACCTGTTGCATTCCCTTACTTCAGATGAAATTGTTTCTAGTTTTCCTAGGTCCCTCCAAGTTTGGTTTCAAGTCTTTACATGCATCAGATACTTCAGAATTGCTTTCAGAAATGAAATGTTTATAGATGACTCTGACTTCAGCTTTGTTTTTTCCGGTATCATGACTGGCATTAGAGAGTTGAAAAATTCACTGTAGGAGTTGGGTGTTTACAGTTGAGTAGTCTTAAACTAATAATGCTTCCGTGAGAGGAGATATTTTTGTCCTTAGCTTATGTTTTATCCCAAGTGTAAACATATGTAAAGCCAGGTATGGCCAAATCCAAACACATTAGTTCTCATGATGGTGTGCTCAATGGTCCGCTGAATGTTCATTTTCACCTCTCCTCCCAAGTCCAGCTAGCATTCAGTCCCTTAAATTACTGTGGCTGTACAGTACTATGGATTACTAATGACTTTTATTGTCTTCTTCCCCGTTGTGTACAGATGGGAGAATCTTCAGCACAAGTTTCTACTGCTATTGGATGGACAGCGCCAGATGTTCACAGCGCGTCGTCATTAATTAATTAAAATGGACAGGTTTTGTCTGTGAGGCAGCTCAGATAGATTAGATGTGTGATAGGCATGAACTGAAGTCACATTTGCGCAGCGATGAAGGCATTAACTATGTTTTTTGTTCATACAGCTCTTCGTTCACACAGCTCTGTACTGTAATAATTGGAAGTGCTAGTTAAGTTGTAGTCTCAAAGGAGAGACAACCCGTCTTCCAAGTTATTGACTAAATTTCCATGTGAAGAGTATATTTTTGTGAGAATGCTAAAGTGTGGGAGCTGGCCACATCCAAATTCTGATGCTTGGATCATTTCTGATACTGACGGTGCTTAGGATAGTTTACACTGAACACGTGTTCCTAAATTCCAATCAATGTCAAACTTGGCACACTTTGGGACTCTCTGACTAGCACAACACACTTGTCTGTACTGATCTGGGACTGTTACTTGAACAGGAGTTAGACTGCTGTCTACAAAAGGAAAAGAATATTTGCGCTGCTCGTCTTGTCAGAAAACTGGGCAGGTGATCTCCATTCCAGATCCGGCACTTTTATTTTCCTCCTGCCAGCTGTTATGTTGGTTATTGAAGGCCATGGTGTCTTGCTAGTGGAACAATGTAACAAGTCAAATGGAAGCTTTTTTTTTTAACCCTAAAGCTGAGAACATTGATGGGTCTCCTGTGACTGATCAGTAGGAACCCTGTTGCCTCTGATATGCTTGAAGAGGAAAAACTGAGATGCTGCAGAAGCAGAGCTAGTATTACCTGTGACAGACAGGGTGTACTAGTTAGTGTGAGCTAGAATTAACTCACGTACCAGTGGCACTGTGAAGGTATGGCCTGGATTATATAAATCTATTTAGTCTCTTGCAAGAATGCTGTTTCGTACAGCTCTCCTGGCTATCTTAACTGTTGCAAACTGTTTGCACATACTGCCAGTCCTAGTTTTCTGACAAGAGTAGAAATGTTAATTAATAAAATGTGACTTCAGAAAGGTCCAGTTTTTTTCAAGAGGCTGTGATAATGGAATTTTCGTTCTTCAACTGCTTATGTTTGCAGTAGTGGCTATTGAGTCCAGCAGCATCCAAGATGTCCTCCTTTTGTAGATGAACCAGATGCTTCTGCCACAAGTGGACAAACAGAAGAATGTGCAGAAAGCCTGTCAGGCTTCTGTAATTGTACGTGGCAGCATTCTTGTGTCTGTTCTGGAGTGAGGTGTGCTGTCTCAGTCACCTCACGTGTTCTTAAACTGACCTGTTACTTGAGACTGTAAACTTGAAATACCGCAGTTGGTGCACGAGCACAAAATCTTTATCAATCATACAAAATCTTTATCAATCATACCAAATCTTTATAAATCATACCAAATCTTTATAAATCATATATTATTGCAGCCTCTACCGAAGCCCTGGATTATAGCTCAGTTAGAGAGCTTTTTCCACAAGTGTGTGTTAGCTTTTTGGACATGTAAGACACCCAGGAAATCCCCCTTCTCGTAACGTTCTCCGCTTGGATCTGATCTCAACAGGGTGTCGTAGTCAATCTTCAGCACAGTTCTTAAGTGGAGACCAAGAACCCTGGGCCTTTAGAGGTGGTCTAGCAGGAGAGTTCCAGGTATCAATATGACTTCACAACTGAATGACGTTTTCTTTGTTTTATGAGAAACCTTTTGTTGCACATCAGAGGTCTGGAAGGATTGGTCTGCCGAAGGCTTTCTGGTCCAAAGCCCATTAGCCTTACAGCTTGGTTTAAAATAATTTTCCTCCCATTTCTACAGTAGTTTCTCAAGGAGATGCTGCCTGTCCCACGCGCCCGCGAAGCGCAGCGGCTTTAGTTGTACATTTCACCTTGTTTCTTTGCAGGTCGCACAGCATTTTTATCTGCGCCCGCAGTCGCGCCACGCGCGCATGCTTGTCCACCAATGGGAATTCCATGAGCAAAGAGAGGGAGCGACCCCAGTGTGTGTCGCTAAATAAAGCAGCAGTGTGTTTTCTTGGAAAGATTCAATTGGCCAATACTCTAAAACCTGTTCTCGAGTCTGCTTGCACCAACTCGAATTTGTTCATGGATTTTTCAGGTGCCGTACTTTTCCCCCCTCACAGGTGCTCTGCGCGCAGCAAATAGAGTCAGCGCTTTGCTTTTGGGATAAAGCGTCTCCTCTGGCCAGTTAACCCTCTTCAGACCAAACCTTTCCTCCTGACATTCTGTGTTCTTATAGAGGCAGTGTAGATACGATTGGTAAAAGCATTTTAAAGTAGACAGGATAAGCAGGCTTTTAATGTGCTTTTTCAATTGCATATTCCAAAACACCAATTGGATATTTTCTATTCGAGTAAGGTCTTTGCATTTGTAAAGCCTACCAACCCCACCTTCTTCTGGGGTGCCTGCAAGTAGCAAATGTTAATTTGGCAGTCTGCAGTGCACGCCCGAGAGTCTTGGGATCTTGTACATGCACTCACATCGAGTATTTTGTTTTCACAGCGTTTGCTGCCTATTGATGGGGCAAATGACCTCTTTTTTCAACCGCCTCCGTTAACGCCCACTTCCAAGGTGTACACCATAAGGCCCTACTTCCCCAAGGATGAGGTAACTGCTGCTGCCTTTTGTTGTCCTTGTTGATGTTTTTCCTTTTGTGGCAACACTGGTTCCTTCGGAGTCCCTCCATCCTCTAACGAAACCCAGTATCTTGCAAAAAACAAATGCAGGTTACAGGAGAATGGAGGATAAGTGATTTGCCTATGATTTGACAGCCCGCTGTGCTGCAGTACAGTTACACCCACAGCATGACTGCAGTCTTCCATCCCCCTTTTTTTTGTGTGTGTGATGCCTTCCATGATTCTCAGCAGTGGGTTAAAATGATTCCCTGCTGATAGTGGAATTCGTGCAGTGGGAGCACATGCAGCGCTGTGACTGTAGAGGTGGGTGTGTGTGCCTGTTCACCCAGTAATTATTCTGGGAATTCCTAGTATGGAAGAGGAGCCCCTTTCAATGCTGTGATGCAGGTCTAAAGCTGACTTCTTAGAAATAGTCTGTGTGGCTTTCTTTCCAGTGAAAGTTTAGTAATTAGCCTTCAGGATTAATCCCCAGTTGTAGAAACATGCAGAAAGTTGACCTTTAATTTTTCTTTTCCTTCCATTGAACATAACCAGTATTTTGGACAGGCAACTGTGAGATAGTAGTAATTGGGGGGGGAGAGAACTGATCCTTTCTTAGAGATGTGTGCTCCTGTTTGGTGTGAGTGAAGTCCTGTCAGTACTAGCTTACGGTGGAGCAGTGGAGCTGTTAATGAAATCTCTCTAAAACAGAGGAGTTCACTTCTGAGTTTCATGACTTGAGATCTCTCCTCTTCCTAGGCGTCTGTATATAAGATCTGCAGAGAAATGTACGCTGATGGAGCTGATCAACCTTTCCACAGTCTGCCAGACTTAATTGGAGACAAGTATGTCTTAGAAATGAGTGAACTGA
Source organism: Centrocercus urophasianus (assembly GCF_019232065.1). Lineage (NCBI taxonomy): Eukaryota > Metazoa > Chordata > Aves > Galliformes > Phasianidae > Centrocercus > Centrocercus urophasianus. The sequence continues at coordinate 16,401 of NW_024884895.1, read as the reverse complement.
CAGAAGTGGTTATGAAGGATGATGTTGTGACACTGTATTTAATTGGAGGGTTTTTTTTTTTAAGTGTGTGTGTGCAGGATGCACAACTTCTGACTTAAATAAGCAAAAAAGCCATCTGTGATCATTAAGAAATTGAAACTGACTTCTAAAAGATACTGTTAACACCTGTGTCTCAGTTAATGCTCTGGTCACGTGTGGTGAGCTGTTAGAAAAACAGATTGAGCTGAAATGTCTATATTAAGAAACTCATGCATCATAGTACCACTTCAGTTGTGAAAGTACATCATGGGTATCTGTGGTGACATTCTGGTGGTTTTTTTTTTTTTAAACCTAGTATGGTTCTTCAGGTAATTGAAAGACTTTCTGAGGACTAGCATGCCAGGCAACTGCATTGATTTTTATTTATTAGTTGTGAAATGCATATTGTAGTCTACCTGCATCAACATTTTAAAGCAATGACAAGAAGTAAGATGAAAGTTTAAAAAAAAAAAAAAAGAAGTATTAAATCTTGAGCTGTAGAGTGAGGAACTATTTTGCTGTGTCTTGGGTGTGTATTTTAGGTAGAACTTTGTAAAGAAGCTTCTCTGTGAGAGGCAGGAAGGTAGTTAAGAAAGGATGTGTAACTGCTGTCAAAAAAAATGAACAGGAAGGTAATGGCAGCAGGAATATTGAGAGCAGCAGGTGAAGAAGGTTTGTGTGCTGAATCAGACCCGAGGCTGTATAGAATTAAACTGTGAGGATCCTGAACTATTGGTGCTCATCACTGAGTTTTGACAGCTGATCAGTCTGTTAATTGATGCATTGTAAGAATTTATTTGCACTGCTGGAGAGCTCTGTCACTTCTCTGGGTGACCTCAGCTTCATCCAGAACACACAGAGCGTGCCTGTTCAATAGGACCTGCTTTTGGCTGAATGTGGTTGCTTCTTTCTGCAGGTTAGTAGGAGGTCTGCTCACCCTCAGCCTGGATTACTGCTTTGTCTTGGAAGATGAGGATGGCATATGTGGCTACGCTTTGGGAACAGTTGATGTGACTCCTTTCATTAAGAAATGCAAAATGTCTTGGATCCCTTTCATGCAAGAGAAATATACTAAACCAAACAGCGACAAGGAGCTGTCTGAGGCAGAGGTTGGTATAACCTGTGAGGCTGGGACTTAACACTGAGCTGCGTTCTTCTTTCTCTCAAAAGCAGTCCTTTGTATTTCTTTGGATTTAAAGCTTTTGTAATTTATTTTTCATACCTTTCTGTTGTCTTTGAACATAGTATCTGACGTCTTAGGTGCTGATACTGAAAGTGCTCACTGTGTGTCAGATGCAGCTGTGTTATGAGGCACCTTCCAGGTGTACTTAGTAGTAATTGATGCAGTAAATACACAGGTTTTTGGAACTGCTAAGTGGCAGGAGCTTTCAAACCAAGAGCAAACATTAATTTAAAGAGAACTACATTTTGATGAAAGTGAAGCACTGTTTCTGTTCTGCAAAATGAGACGTTGGTGTCCTCGTGCACGAGAGGTTCAGGTCTGACAGATGCACCAGTTGTAGTATGGAAAACCACATCAAGAGCTGGGTTGCTTTTCCACTTAAAATCTTTGAGCCATTTGTGTGATGTGATGAGTGTCAGTGGTGCAGAATGGTGTCCTGCTCACCAGTTCCTGATGGTAATTCAGTCTGTGGCCTCTGGCCAGTTGTGTTGTTTGCATAGAAGGGGTTTAAAAAAACAGCCTTGCAGCAAACGTCGTTCTTTCCAAACGTGTGTGTTCTGCATTGGGTGCAGCTAGGGAATGTGACCTTACAGCTCACTTCTGTTATTGAAGTGGAGCTCAAGTGAAGTCTGCAGTCTGTAGGTCTTTTGACTTTGTTTTTCTAGATTTGTGCAGTTTTTGCTCTTAACTGCATAGGAAAGCTCCCATGTGTATGAAGACTCTGGTAACAAAGCAGAGCAAAGCTCTAGTAGGTCCAAAAAGGAGAAGCTTTGATTTCCAGATGTTTAAAGCCAAACTTCAGGGGAAGAGAAAGCAGGAGGTACATTATGCTATTAAACTGGCTTTGTCATTCAGAGGTCTATGAATGTTTTTAGCTGTTGGTATGTTAACCCAGGATTCCTGCTTCTAGTACAATACTTCAGAAAAAGTCTGCTTCTGAAGCCTATGGGTATTGAAGGATGTTCCCTGGAGAGCAGAGAAGGTTTTTTGTATTTGCTATTGAGATGGATGCTGTGGGTTTTTCTCAATTTAGCCTTTTGACACCATAAAGGAGAGAACATCAGTAAGTTGTATAGAAGCTGTTGCCATTGTGCCAATGCCACAAAAGTTTTGATTTTTTTTTTTTCCCAAAGAATAAAGAGTTCCTTTACAGACCTCTTATCTCTTACTAATCTGTCTCCACTTTAGTCTGAAAAGCTCCTGTTCCAAACTTCTTAGAGCATTTGATTCAAATTGCTGACATCTCTTATGATTCAGTTGTTTCTTAGTTTACTTAACTGCTTCTTGAGACCCAAACCCAATGGGATGTTTTGTTTCACAGAGGGAAGATCCAGCCTTTTGAGTGCTGTGTTGTAACGTTTCCTTGGTACTCGCTACCGCATGGCTGGCTCTGAATGCGTGCTGTGGGACTGTGCATGTATAGCTGTGATGAAGTCCAGAGGGCCAGGCCTGGTTCTGTATCTGAAGTGGTTCAACCAGTCTGAAGTAGCAGACTGAGACTTGGTCTGTCACTGCAGGAGTGTGGGAGATAGCAGATTATAGATTTGACAGTAAGGTGTCTAAGCTTGACCTGAAAAAACCCTGATATGCTAAGGTTCCTTGTGTGAGGAAGCCCCAGTTCTGGTTGTTACAGTGGCAGCCTTCAGTTACACAAAGTTAGGCAGCTTGTTTACGTGAGCCGGTGCTCTGTAATGGCTTCAAAGTTCTGCAGCCAGCAGCTGTATGATGAGGGTACTTCAGATTTGGCTTTGGGGCAAATGGTCTGGATAACTGCATAAGCAGTACGGGTTTCTCAGGCTGCTGTGAGCTGAAGGATAGGGAGGATAGGAAGCTTACAGCTACAGCCACCCATGGCAGTCAGGTGCAGCTGAAAAGTTTTGAGAGGTGTATTCTGTGAGCAAAGCGACTTCCCTTGGAAATGAATGAAAATAAAAAGCTAACAGTGACTGAATATCTGGTTCTCATGTTCTTTTCAGAAAATAATGCTAAGCTTCCATGAAGAACAAGAAGTATTGCCAGAATCATTCCTTGCCAACTTCCCATCATTGATAAAGATTGATATCCACAAAAAAGTGACGGATCCAAGCGTGGCCAAAAGCATGATGGCCTGCCTGCTCTCTTCTCTAAAGGCTAATGGTAAGCTTACTGCACTCAGAATGCTTAGTGTCCTAATTACGTCTTGGGTCTGCCATAGTTGGTGTTAGATTGAGGTAAATAGCCATCCGGAAGTCTTTTATAATTAACTTTTGCTGCTGTCTTCATTAAAGGTAGCTTTTAGCTTTAGCCATTACCCTGAAGTTAGAAAACAGGAGGAGCTGAGGGAGCAGTTCACAAAAAATGTGTGCTTTCGTGTCCATCTTGAACAGCGTGTCGATGCTGTATGTTCCCTGCTGGCAGTGACAGTGCTGCTTTTTGTTACATGTGGAAGTGTGCACTGGTGAGCAGTTACCAAACCCTCAGTATGGGAAGTGCTTGGCCATCTGCCTTACTGCACGTCTGAGGTTCACAGGTCTTTGCACAGTTTGGTACCTTCCTGTAGTGCCTTTTTTTCTGAGCCAACATTCAGGGTTTCAGGATGCTTTTATGTGAAATAAGAGGTCTTCAGAGGGACGTGGTTTGTTCATGCTGACGAGATCTCTGCGACGTGTGGCTCCTTTAGGGAATGGTTGGCTGTGTTGCCATAAATCTGGTCTCTTTTGGGTACCGTGCTGCTTGTAGAATTGAATCAGTGATTTGATTGGGTTGAGATGCTGAAATAGATGGGGACTCTCGTACTCGACTGCCCTCTTACAGTATTTCTCTCACTGTTTTTGTCCCTCTTTTTCCTCTCCAGGCTCCCGTGGGGCCTTTTGTGAAGTGAGGCCAGATGATAAAAGAATTCTGGAATTCTACAGCAAGCTGGGCTGTTTCGAAATTGCTAAAATGGAAGGATTTCCAAAGGATGTTGTTATCCTTGGAAGAAGCCTTTGAAGTGCTCAACAGCAAACTGTTCCAGTGCTGCAGTCCCTTAACATCTGGGCGGGGAGTGGTGGGGATCTTCATATGGTCTAGCTGAACACAGCCAGCAATAAGCCAGCTTGGGAGAGGGGACTATGTGAAAATCGCCCATCACACATTCAGACTGATTTGCTGGAGGAGGATAATGCTGCTGAACACGCCGTTTTAGCAAGAGAATCTCTGTCCTCTCCTGGTCTCGTGTGAAGTGCCAAGGAATCTTGCATGGACAATGTAGCTGCCTGGAGGAATTGTCCTCAGTCAGCGTTGTGGTTGACAGCAGTTGTGTGTTTGAGCATCAGCAGAAAAGCGGCTGCTGTAAGGAAGAATCTGTAAGGACGCAGTTTTGTTTCGGTGTCGTAGAGCAGGATGTGCAACTGGGAGTTGCAGGAGTGGGAGGGATTACCTATGTCAATCAGCAGATGTAAAGATAAGTAGTTATAGTTCTATTTTTGAGTATCTTTATGCTTGTTGATTAAGCGATGACCCATTGTCACTTCTAACGACCATTGGTTGGAGCTTTGTGCTGTTAGGGACAAATGTGCAGTGGTCTGTGGCAGAAGTCACTTAATGACAAACCTGTAAATTTCGGTGTATATAAACTTAGCTGTATGCTGACTAACTTTTTGTTTACCAGTTTTTGTAACTTTTTCTTTTAAAAACTGAAAGGATATAGGTCCAAGATGGCACTTTTAAATAACATAAAACCACGATGGAGAGCAAATCTGTCCACAGCACTGACTTTTTTTTTTTTTTTTAAACTGTGCCTCATGTCCAGGGCTATAGAAACTGAGCACATTGGGTAAGGAGTGCTGATCCCAAGGATCCTTCCTTCAGATGCCTGTTGGTTTCCTGCCGAGCTCCCACAGCGCAAGGCTGTGCCATCATCCTCCTGGGACAGAAGCAGCAATTCACAGGGTGGGCTGCTGAACCTGAGACTGTTGGTGGTGTTAATACAGAACTGGGTGGAAGATAGAGGGAAAGAGCTGGCCCACAGCGGGGATTTGTCCTTGGAACAGTCACCATGTTTCAAAGCCCTTTCATTCTAGTTTGATTAAATCAGGGTCCTCAAGTCCTGCACATTTGTATCGAATAACTTTTCTATAAGAAATGCCACAGTGAGCACATTTTTACTCTTCATTTCAATGGTTACCTATTTTTAAATGTTCCAAGAGCTCAGCGTTCGTGCCCAGGTGTGACGCCTTGGCTGCGAGATGGAACCAGCACGTTGTGGGATGTGGTAGCGAGCCAGTCGCATCATTTGTGACACTGGTACGTCACAGAAGTCCTGGTGTCACAGGGGAGGGGTTGCCCAACGTTGCAGTACCATGTTTCCGTCACCTGCAGTCTTAATCTTCCTTCTTCGATTCCCTGGGTTATTTCGGCGGTGCACGAGGGAAGCTCGGTTCCTTGCACGAGCTTCTGGCTGCACTGAAGTTCCACAGCCTATAATGAACGGCATTAAGACTGCAGTGATGTTGCCTGCAGCCTGTAAGGAGATGCTGTGCTCAGCCTTCTGCTGCAGTCACGTGCAGGATTATTTGTTTTCCTTTGCAGAATGTGAACCATTGTTTCAATGCGTTAGCGAAAATATTTAAGTCGAAATAAGTTCATTTCAGTTTTAGAGAGAGGTACGGGGTGGCTCTGTGGGATTTCATGTAAGTCAGAGCTGAATGCCACTAGTTTTTATACAGCTTTGAATGCATGTTGAGTAGCTGATACCTTGGTTTGTCAGATGGGAGAGGTTTTTTTGTTTTGTTTCTTCATGGATACCGGAGTCAACTTATTTTATCTGGATTCATAGCATTACAGCATAGGATGCTTGTGGCCTTATTTCTGGCTTTTAAGGAGCTGCCACATTTTCTCTTCCTATGACTTTGTTATTATTATAAAAGTTAATTGTATAAGCCTATGGGAATGTCAGGCCAATGCCATCATTCTAGGATTGTAAAGTGATATGTTCACATATCTTTCATGGTTAAGAGTTTTCATTAAGGTTGGAATGCCACTTTCGTTAATCTGTTTTTAGATCAACAGTATCTGTAGCAGGAAAGGGGAAAAAAAAAAGACCTGTAAAACTGTATTTGAAGACCATGCAAGAAATAGAATAAAAATTGAGAAGTGAATGTAAATAAGAAATGTGTGTTTTGTGTATGAGGTTTGTGAACCAGAAGTGGGTCAGCAGTGAGTATTGTGCCACGCCACGTGTGCTGGAAGCCCTCAGGATCAGCTGTCAAAGAAAACAGGATGCACTGGATTGCTCTCTTGTGCCCGCCTGCAGCCCTGCAGTCCGGAGCAGGTGAGGCTTTTGCTGCCAGGGCCTGGGGCTCGCAGGTGTTCAGTTGGCACTGCGGGAAATGCACGGGGATCGGATCCCACTTGTGCATCTTGTTTGCATGTGGGAGGTGCTGTCCCCAAAGCTGCTCTGCCTGCCGGACCTCAGCCTGCAGGGATTTGTCTGGCTGCGCTCCTACTGGCTGAGGCTATCGCGTGGTTGTGTAACGCAGCTTAAGGGGGGGGCTGAGTCCTTAAGGCTTCAGTCCTGGGACTTTTTATTCTGGGGGGTGGGGATTGTGTTCCTTTGTGTATATTTGAGCGTGTAGGATTCTGACTGGAAGAATGATGCATCTCTCATAGGGAATCGTGCTTGCCTTGCTCCTCGATGCGTTCTGGGCACAGCGGGTGAGCTGGGAGAAAGGAAAACTGCATCCCTTTCAGGTCTCCTCTCGGCCTGGGCGATGGTTCAGATCTTGCTGTTGCGCTGGGAGTTGTTCCCTTAGGGAAACGCAGCGCAGGAACGTCCTTGCCTTCCCTGTCCCTGCGCTGTGCAGGCAGCCGCGTGGCTCAGGGAGCAGCTGCTGCAGGAGCGCGTGAGTCCACAGGCAGCCTGGGTGTGTGTGTGCTTGTGCAACGGCAGCGGGTGAGTGCTTGTTTTCTGGGACCTGGGGCAACTTCCCAGCCCTCTTCAGTGTGTTTTCGTTGAATCGAGCAGCACACGTGGCAGGCGGGCTGGTGGCTTCTCTGCAGTGGGAGCAGAGCCAGCTTCAGGCCAGGGCTGCGGAGTGAGCTCACTACTGAAGTGAGCTGTTTCAATGCAGCTTCTTCTTCCCCGAGAGGTGCACCGCATCACTTCCTCTCCTGCTCGGAGATCTACTTGAGCCCCGTGCTGCATGCTGGAGCAGCATATTGCCTTCCCATCTGCTGTGTTCAAAGGTGTATGGCCAGAGATCGAGCTGCTCTCGTGCCTGCGCCCAAAGGAGTAGAGATGGGTTGGTCCCTCCCGCTGCACCTCAGTCTCTGTTACCCCTCCATCAGCGTTTCCGTTCCCAAGGTGCCTTTTGGGGCTGCTCACCACCCTCGCAACTTCGGATTTTCTGCCCACCCCCCCCAAGAAAAACCTTCAGCCGGAAGCCGCGAGTTGCCAGGAAAATCCATTAGGCTCCCACCGGGGTTAACATCCCTTCGCCTGTTATTGCGTGGGAATAAAACGCCATAAATATGCCATTTCACCAAGTCTTCCCCTCTCTGCACAGCTGCTCCGCGGGCCGAGCCCTTCCACCAGAGCCCCATAACCTTCGGGCCGCGGCTTCGCTCCCCCAACCTCCCCCCCGCCGTGCAGCAGAGCTGGCCCGGGCCCGTCAGCGCCCGGCGGCCGCTGGGTGGTGCAGCCCCGCTGGGGCGGGCGGAGCCGGGGGCGGTGCGGGGCGGCCCGGCGCGGCTCTGCGCGGCTCCTCTCGGCACGGAACCGCCCGCCCCGCGCTACGGACTCATGGAGCCGCACGGCCCCGGCAGCGTCCTTTTCGGTGAGCGGCAGCGGGGGGCCTTAAAATGGGGCCGGAGGAGGGAGAACGTATGGGAAATGTGTTGGGGGCAGGAGGTGCGGATAAAACGTGGGGAGCGTGTGGGGAAAGGTTCCAGATGGGCTGGGGGTTGGGGAGGCTTGGGGGGACGGAGGGGTCGGCACAGGGTAGGTGTGGGGCGGTAGGGACGCGTAAGGGGGCCTGGGGGCAGCAGACGGACGGACGGACGGACGGACGGGGGGGTGGTGGACACGCGAGTGACACGATGGCACTGGCGGGGTGGCTGGAGGGACGCTGGTGTGAACCGCGTGCGCGGCCGGGGCACGGAAACACGTGTACGGCAGCCGAGGGGCTCGGGGGGAGATGTGCCGGCATTCCCACGTGCGCTGCCGGCTCATCCCGGCTGCTCTTCCTGTGCCGGGGCCGGGCGGGCGGCCCTAACCTTCCTCCTCCCATTCCCCCCCCCTCCCCGAGAGCCGGCCGAGTCCCACACGTGGCCGGGCCGCTCTCCCGGCGCACACGTGCTCGGGGCCGTCCCCAGCCTAAAGCCGCCAATCGCGGCGTGGTCCTGCAAAGCGGAGCAGCCCCGCAGCTTTCCAGGCACCTGGCTTTCATTCCTTGTCCTGCTGAGCCGAATGCGGACCGGGGCTTTGGGCCGGGGCCTTGCCCCGAGCTGTGTTCGCTGAGGCTGATGCCTCCACCTCCATTGAGAAACCCGTGTGTGGCGCGCGGGGCTCAGCTCCATGCTTTTCCCGTCTGCTTCACACGGGTGAATCATCCCGCAGTAAGCAAACACGCCCTGGGCTCTCTGCCTTGCCTTTTTGCCACGGTCCATTGAATAATTTTGCTCTCATAACAGCTCAGAGACACGCACGGCAAAACATCTCAGGACTGTTTGGAGGACTGCTGCCAGCCCCCATTGCCCAGCCCTGCCTCCTCCATCCTCCCCACTCCTGTTCTCAGGGCCTCCAGCCCTGTGGCGCTGTTTTGTGGCAGCACGGTTTGGGGACGCTGAGGTTTGTCCCTATAGAGCGTTGGGCTGGGCCTGCAGCTCTTGGGGATGCAGTCTTGGAGTCAGCAGGAAAGCTGTGTGTCTCAGGGATGCTGCGGGCTTGTCTGCCCTGAGGACCCTGTGGCGTTTCAGGGCTGTGTAACTCCAGCTTTTTTTTGCTTTTGCTTGCAGGCTGCGAGCTGACGGCCAGCACCAAGTCCTACACGTTTCAGGTGGATGAAGATGATGACTCTGACCATGTTTTGGCCCTGTCTGTGGTAAGATAGAGGAAAACAAACTATGCTCGTCGTCTCCTGTGGAGACCTACAGCCTCAACCCTCCTCTTGCAGGCTCGCTCTTCCCCCCTGGCTCAGCTGCACCATGGGGTGCCCTGGGCTGAGCTGTCAGCCCTGGCTGCTCAGATGGGGCCTGCTGCTGTCAGTCATTGTATGGAGCTGCTGGAGCAAGTGGTATCGGGAGGCAGCCTCTAGAACACCCCAGCTGTAGGGCAGAGGAGAATATTTTTCCTTGTACTTGACCTTGTTGGGATCCCCCATCAGCTGGGTCCCCGGCCAATTGCTCTCCAAGCTCAGGTATTTGGCTCTCACTGGGGATTGCCTTCTGTCACAGGAGCTGCCAGCAAGGGTCTGGTCAGCAGAAAATGCAGCCCAGGTGCCATCTCTTGAAGCAGCTGCAGGAACAGCTGTCCCACCTGGGAGGGCACTATGCTAAGGAGGGTCTCTGTGCTCTCCCCCAGGAGCTGACAGCCAGCTTGTGCTCATCAGAAATTCCTGTCCTCCCCAGGTGTGCCTCACAGATGGCGCCAAGGATGAGTGCAACGTGGTGGAGGTTGTTGGGCGAAACCACAAGAACCAGGAGATCACTGTGCCGGTGGCAAACCTGAAGTTGTCATGTCAGCCCTTGGTGAGAGCTTCAGCTGGCATTTGGTGGTGGGGACACAGCTCTGTACTTGTGCAAAAGAACATGTGTGGCACAGAGCTGTGTGATTTCTGTAAATAATAATCATATGGTGGGGGCTGATCCAGGGGGCTGGAAAAACAAGGTACAGTGGGTGGAGGTGAGGTGGGAGGGATGTGGTCAGCTGGGCCAAGTGCCGGTCTGGGTGTGTGGGGAGCCCTGTGTCCTTCCACTGCTAACTCGGCTCCATTTCTTTGCAGCTGAGCCTGGACAACTTCAAGCTGCAGCCTCCAGTGACGTTCCGCCTGGCAGCAGGCTCTGGGCCCGTGCATCTCACCGGCTGGCACCAGATCTGTAAGGGTTCACGTCTTTGGAATGGCATGGGAGGAGGAAGAGGCATGCTCCAGTGTGTGTGTCAGCCAGGGAGCCCATGGGAGCCACACCTGGTGCTTCCAGCACCTGTGCTCAGTGCTGGTTCCCCAGAGCCCTCTCCTGGTCAGTGACCCGCCTGTCTGTGTGTCTCAGTGCACAGGGATGATGCTTCCTTCGAGGGGGAGGATGAGGATGATGACATGTCTGAGGAGGAGATAGCACCCATCATGCCTGCCAAGAAGGAGAGAAGGAAGCAGTGATTTGTATCCCAGCAAGGTGAGGTGCTGGGCAGCTCTGGGGTGGTGGGTGCTGCCCTGCCATTGGGTGCTGGTGCTGAGTGGGGTGCTGTGGGGTGCTGGTCTCAGTCTGCTTCTTCCTCCAGGTGCTCGCTGGAACTTCTTGCAGACAGCTGTTACCTCAGACACCTCTCACCAGGACCTCAACTTTTGCTGTATTTTTTTAATTTACTGTTGTACCTTTTGGGGGTGGTGGGCAGGGGCTGCTCCCAGCACTGGGGGGGGGTGGGAGGGGGGTCTCCTTTCCCACATCCATGGGAGGTGATCATGTCCCTCAGTCCCTTTCTGGGTGTCCGGGATGGCGGTCCTCACCCTGTGCCTTTTTGCTGCCCTGGACCTCTGCAGTGTGCACAGCCCTGCTGGCTCTGCGGTGCCCAGCGTGTCCCTTCCCCAGTAGCAGCTGGATGTAGAGGCAGCAGCAGGAGGCAGCATCCTCCCTTCCAGGATGGTGTGCTGGGAGCTGATGTCTGCTGTGATTTGGGGGAGGTTCTGGGTCACTCTGCTTTGTAGGACGGTTTTTACACACTGAAATAAAAGTGCGGGTTTGGTGTGGTGGCTGGCACGTTCCTCCCGTGCTCAGGGATGTTGCCGATCCCTGCAGAGAGATCGAGGCACGGGTAAGGTGGGGAGGGAGGGGGGGAGGGGAGAGGTCTGCGTCGGTGAGCGGGGCCCAGGAGGCGGGGAAGGGCTCCGGGTCGCTTCTTCGGGGCCGCTAGGTGGCAGGCGGGCAGCGCGGCGGCCGTGCCTTGCAGCGGGGATGGGATCCGGGCAGCCTCTGTGCCGGCTGTGCGGGAGGGCGGAACGGGGTGAATGGAGATGTGGCTGCTTCGTGCGGGATGGAGCCCCGCGAAACGCGGCCGGAGTGTGCGGGACCTCGTAGGTGTCCTCGGGTGCGCGGGCTCTGCGGACCCTTCCAGGCAGGAAACCGTGTCTGCTTCCAGAGAGGCGAGCGGCACTCCCTGCTCCATTTCTCCATCTCGCCTGCCGTCCTACACCAGGTCCTGGGGCTGAGCTCCTTTCTTCTGCCCAAACCTCCCAGCTACTTGTGCAGCGGCAGCAGCTGGGTGCTTGGACTGCATCGGATCTGATTTATCTGCCGGGCCTTGGTCCTGCTTGCTCCCTGGGACAGATAAGAGCCCGTAGATCATTTTTAACAAGCTCTCCCGCCGGGCTGGGCTGGGGGAGCGGCTGGTGTGCGGTGAGGAGAGTGGTACCAGGAGGGAGAGGTTGTGCAGGCTCATGTCAGATGGCATTTGGGATCTTGTAGAACACGAGAGGATGCCAAGGTGCTGGTTGCCTTGGGGATGCTGGGATAAGGGGCTGTGGCAGGAGGGATGGTTCTGTAAGAAGGAATGACTCAGAGGGGCACTCAGAGGGGGTGGGGCAGCGGGCACTGCCAGGAGCTCTCAGTGCCTTGGAGAGGTTTGGTCCCCCTGCCCAGCAGCGTCACAGCCTGGATGAGTTTGGGAGAGAGAGAGATGAATGCTGAGATGGCGGGGGGCTGGGAGGGGGGCTGTTAATGGGAAAGGATGGAATTACAGGGGTCACGCTAGGTGAGCAGCTTCCTTTGCCGAGCTGATGGTATCGAAGCAGGTGCCACCGGCCACAAATACCTTGGGCAAACAAACAGGGCTGGAGGAGAGCGGGTGAGCTCAGGTACGGCTGTGCTGGGGTGTGTGGGAATCCAGAGGGTGGGTGGCTCTGAGCATTCCTCCTCCCTGGGGCTGTGCTGTCTTCCGGGGTGCTGCATGCTGATGTATCCCAGGGGATGGATCCCTCTCTGCTATAGCATCCCCAGGATACCCTGATCCTGGGCAGCCTACGCGAGGCACGGCTGTGGCCGTGCTGTAGGTGGGGCTGGTTCCCTGCTCCATCAGTGCTCCACTTCTCATGTTGCTTTCCTCCTCGGGTACCGGTGGCTGAATGGATGCTCAGCACAGCCAGGGCTGTGGGGCACAGTGCCTGGTGATGTGGAACACGGCTTGTGCCACGAGATGGGCCCAAAGCCATAAGCGCCCAGGGGAGGTGTTAAAAGTGAGCACAGTCAGGTGGTGTCAGACAGCTGCAGTCTGTGCCCACTGCTGCACAGTGGGAATTTCCATCTGAACAGCACAGTTCTGCCACGCTGTCCCCTCCTGTGTCCCCAGGCAGTGATGGCACTTTGCACCCAACAGCCACAGCTGAGATACCCTGGGGTCACAGGTGTCCTGCCCTCCAACCCCTCTCATCACTGCAGACTGGCATGGCCCTGGTGCTGGCAGAGATGTCACCACAGGACACAACTCCCTGCCAGGGCTGGTGGCAGCAGGGCTGTGCCCAGTGGGATTTGGGGTCTGTTGGCTGGACCTGCTGTTCTGTTTTTAGGGGAGATGGGCAAGATTTGGTTTCCGTGGTGGGAACTGGAGGTATGAGCTTGGGTAAGTCCATGGGGCTGGACTGAAGAGCAGCAGGTGCGATGGGGAGCGTGCCCACGTGGCCCCTCCTCTGGGGTTGGCTCTCGCTGGCTCTCTCCCCTTGTCCCCATGCAGGGTGCCAGGGGCTGGTTACCCAGGATGAGGTCGGGATGAGGAACGTCTCCACCGGGCTGGGATGTCTGAGGGGCCATAACCCTGGTGTTTTGCAAACTCCTGAGGTCAGCAGTTCAGCTGCCACTGACACAGGGGCCCGGAGACACACACACGGGCATTTTGGGTGGATGCTATAAGCAAACAAAAGGAGGTAGAATTACAGGCAGCCGACAGCCCCCCGGCCACCAATGTTGGTTTTAGGCTTAGCCCCCCCGCAGGGCTGGGTGCAGGCATCCTCTTCCCAGGAGGACCCAAACTGAAGTCAGATGTGCTGCAGGCCAAGAGGAAGGTGCTGGGTGGGCTGTGCCAGCCAGCAGCACACTGAAAGCAGGTCCTGGAGGTGCTGTTTGGCCCATGCTGGGCAGCAGGGATGGGGTGGAGCTGCTCAAGCACCACATGTGCTTGTCCTCATCTGCGTATGTCACCATTTTTCCATGCCCAAGGCCCATAGTCCCCCTGTTCTGGCTGCTGTGTCCAGAGAAGATGGATGCCAGAATGCCTCATGTTTAAATTACTCAGGGCTGGGGCTATCACCTTCTTCATTAATTGACCCAACACAAAGTGCCCTTATTGGCAGCTTCCATCTAACTCAAGCCCAGTGGTGGGACTTGATGGGACCTTTACCAGTTCGCCCCCTTTGGAAGCGTGTGCGGCCTGGGGGTCTCTCTCCCCATTGCTGCCCCATCCCCCCCCACTACTCCTGGTCTTTTCCCATGTCCCTGGATCACCTCCAAGCCCTCCCTTGTATCTACCCAAAGGGGCCACACCACTGTGGTCAGTCCTGTGCAGGGTGGGCGCAGCCCCTTGTTTCTGTTCTCCTGTGCCGACATTCCCACCACGCTCAGCCCTGGTGCCACCAGCTGAGCAGAGAGGAGAATCAATGAGGAGCAGCTGTACCCCCCTCCCTGTTCCTGGAGCTGTGGGTAGTGCAGACGAGGTCATTCCCACGTAACACACTGTGGTGGGGTCTGGCCCTTGGGGGGGATGCTGAGTTAATGGTGAGCAGTGGGATCGCCCTGGGCTGCTCAGCACCACTCAGCCGTGGAGAAGAGCTGCTGCCTCCACAACGCCCCATTAATGCTGCAGGCAGGGCTGGAGAGGGTGCAAGCAGGGGGAGCGGTGTCCCGTTGGCGCCACTGGGGGGTCTCCATGTGCCCGTCTGGGGATGTGTGGCCGAGCATCCAGGCCTGCATCCCCTCAGATGGGGGTTGGGGTGCACCTTGCAGGTGCTGCTCTCCTCCATCAGCTGGGGTTGGTGTTGTGGTCTGTGTCTCAGCAGTGCTAGGGGCTCATGGTGAACTGCAGCCACACTCTCTGGCAGAAGGACCCCTCTGGGTTGTGGGTAGGGATGGGGGTAGAGCAGGGACCCTGCTGAACTGTGGAGGCTGTCAGGGATTTTGCACAACGGAGCGAACAGAGGAATGTAATGGCCCTGCTACTGTCTGTTCCATGGCTCAGCCCAGCTGGAGCAGCCCTGAATCTCCTCCAGCCATCAGCGGCCTGACCATGGGCTGCCTTCCTGGGCATTCCCCATTAGCCATGGCAAGGAAAGAAGACGATGTGGGCAATAAAATCCTGACCTGGATATCCCCAGCTCTATGGAAAAGGATGAAGGGAGCAGAGCTCATATCTCTGGGTGTTTGATGCTTCACCCACAGCATTCAGTATTGGGACCCGATGGGTCCATGCTGGCTGCCTCCCCCAGGAGTGACAGCTGTGGCAGCAGGAACACTCCATGTCCACAGCCTTTTGCTGGGATGGGATTTCTTCCCCCTCCCCACGGCAGCTCAGCCCCGTGCCTCAGGCTGAGCTTTCTCTACCCAGCAGGAGGGCCAGCCATGAGCCAAGCACCCAGTTCCCCATCCCATGACACTGCTCACCTGCACGGAGGTGGGGAAGGACGGGGCAGCAGCAGGAGCACTGTTTGTCATTGCGTCAGCAACGTGTGGCCTCCCGTGGGTGATCCCCGTGTCACAGCCGTGCTGGCAATCTAGCCTGTTTGCTGAGGGCAGGGGGCACGTGGAGCCGCCAGCCCCCAGCTCCCTCCGACCCCCCCCAGCACACGGTGCGGTTGTGCACGCTCTGTGTGCTGCACGCGCTGTGTGCGCACCCACGGAGGGGTGACCACGAGTAGCATCTGGGAGAGAAGTGCTGCATCCAGACCTTTCCTTCCAATGGATAAGAAAAGCAGGAGTGTTCCACTGTAGGGCAGTGGGAGCACTTTGTGCTGCCCACTCTGGTGCTCAACTTGTGGGCACGGCGCTGCCTTGCACACGGGGTTGGTGCAGATGGCTTTTCTCTGAGCGGAACCCAAGGACTGATCACCCCCAGCAGCCGCCCTGCAGCCTCCCAGGTGAATGCGGGCTCAGTCCGAGGCTTCTCCAGCCGTTTAGGAAAGCACTTCAGAAACATCCCCTGGTCTTTTGCATCGAGAAGAAGGGGACGGCAGTGCGCAGTGCCTGCTCCCAGCGCCCGGTGGTGGGTGAGCCTCAGGGGGTGGTGGTGGGCAGCGTTTTGGGCAGAAGCGTTGGAGGGTGCCTGAGCAAGTGGGGAATGAGCGAGCCGGGCGGCAGTGTGCGTGCGGGGCAGGGAGGGCTGTGCGGGGATGGGGGGTGCGTGTGTGTGTGTGTGTGTGTGTGTGTGTGCCGGTGCGGGAGGGCCGCGCAGGAGCGCTGTGTGCGCTGTCACTCAGAGGCCGGCTGACAGGAGCTGCCTTTCCAGCGGCGGCAGATAGCGCTGATTGCTGATTCGAGGAAACAAAATAGCAATTGTAATTATGGGCTCTGATAAGATAAAGGAGGGCGCGGGGAGCGCGGGGACCGGCAGCGGGGCACGGCCGGCAAATTAGCGGCTGTCACTCAGCGCGGAGCAGGCGGCCCCGGCCAGGTACCGGCCCCGGGGTCCCGCCCGCCCGTCCGCCGCAGCCCCGCCGCAGCCCCCGCCCCGGTGCGCAACAGGTGGCGGGGCCGGGAGCAGCGGGGCTCGCCGAACAATGCAGCCCTCGGCGGCCCTACCCGGGCTGCGGGGCTGAGCCCCGTCCCGCCGCGGCCCCATGGCCCCGCGCAGCCGGTGCTGACGGACGGCCGCCCCTCCAGGTAAGCGCCCGGCGGGGACGTCCGGGGGAGGGGGGTCCCGCCGCCCAGTACCCCCGGCTGCGCTGTTTGTTCAGCCTCTCGAAACTCCTGCCCACCCGTCCGCCCCGGTAATCCTTTTAATGTCTGACACGTCCAGCGACGGGGCTCGGCCCCAATCCACAACGCGG
>NW_024884894.1:0-48018 GCF_019232065.1 Centrocercus urophasianus | reverse complement strand
GATGAGGAGCTGGAGATGTGGGTTAGTACTTGTGGTAGCAGTGGTGATGAGAAGACGGTTGGACTGGATGGTCTTGCAGGTTGTTACCAACCTTGTGATTCTATGATTCGATGATTCTATGAAATCTGGCAGTCCCGTGCTCCGATAAACCAGCAGACTTCAGAGGCTCAGGGGGCTCCTGAAGTTGTCCTCTGGCAATCAGATTCCCCAGCAACTGTGATGTGCTGACAGGCAAAGACGGAACAACGGAGAAGAGATGGGCTGTCAGGAATCTCTTAGAAAATTGTGATAATCCCCCCAAAATGACAATTATTACAATTATTTTTAATTTTTTATTTATTTATTGATGTTGCAGTAGGTTGAAAGGAACTTTCTCCTTTGTTTGGGCATGTGTATGAGATTGTTGTTAAGAGTAGATGACACGGTGACTGTGACTGCTATTCAAAGCGTGAGAGTTCTTTACTGTTGGTGGGATACCAAAATGCTTTTCTGCAAATAGCAATGACTGTTCCCCATTGGAAAAGTCACAGGTAAATCTCACCATCATGTTGTCAGGACGTGTCACCCATCTGACTGTCAACGGCTTATGGGCTGGTTTGGCGCAGTTCTGTGACTGGTGTCCCAAACAGACACGTCTGGTTTTTTCTAAGTCCTCCAAGAGGGAGAGCAGGTGGAGATTGCACCCTCCTCCAGGAATGACCCGGTCTCCACATTTCTGGCTGTGCTCAATGTCTCCTGAAGCTGTTCTCTGGTAGTCAGATTCCCCAGCACCTGTGATGTGATGGCAGGCAGAGACAGAACAACAGAGAACAGTATTTCTGTCAGGAATCTGCTAGAGGAGAAAACTGATGGGTAGACATACCTCCAGTGCACTAGGGCTGTGGGGGAGTGTAAACTAGGATTTTCTTTTCAGATGCATCTATCTGTGGAAATGCCCTGTACTCGAGGTTATCTAAAAGCATTTTTTTAATCATTTTTCTGTCTTAGCTTTTGGATGAATATCTGCATTTACTGGTTTACACAAACCATCAGCAGAAAAAGGAAAATACTTAGACACCAACTATTTTCTTTAAATCTGCACGTAAGAAGTAACCAATGAAACTGAGCCCTTATATTCTGGCAGCTGTCTGGGATTTATTTCGTGAGCATTCGCAGTAATGTTCAGTGGCCCTGAAGTTATTTTTGCCCCACCTCTTCCCTCCTCTTAGCCATGCAAATCCACTGCATGACAGTTAAACCCACCCAAAGGGTGTTTTTCCTGAGCACTTTCTGCAAAATTTTTCTGGCCTGTACTCCTGTAATAAACAACAACTCCCTGCATTGCCAAAAGCATGTGTATGATGTTGGAGAAGACCTGTGTGGCTGTGGTCCTGTGCGTGTCCAACTGGGCCCCACCACAGCTCTGAGTTCTCTAGCACTGACCTGTGCTAGTGCTGCCACAAACCCATGGCTTCTGCCTTCAGAAAGCATGATATTCAGATTTCAGATATAAAACACACAGATTCTGTCATCAACTCATAGCGGGTCGATAGGTAGGGCCATGAAGACATGTTCGAAACAGCTAGGAGCAGCTGTTCGGCAGCAGTGTTTGGGCACACATAATGGGTGTCCCAGTTGCACCCACTGGATCATTCTGGCATCTGAAATGCACTGGGTCCCTCTAAAATCAGTGTGGGATCTTTGGGGGCAGGAGGTGGTGGATGTGGCACTGAGAGACATGGTTTGATGGGCATGGTGCCAACGGGTTGATGGTTGGCTAGTGTTGGGTTTGTTATTAGGCGACTAACCGGGGATTCGGGCTGTCACGGTGCAGGCAGCTGGACTGTCTCATGATAAGCACATACGGAAGTTATTCAGCACTGTGGGAGGTGCTTGGAACAGTGCCTTGAGTGCTTGGAACATTGACCTTGAGGAAGAAACTAAGAGAGGAAGAAGGAGCTGAAGGACGAAGATAAGGAACAAGAAGATGGACACCACTTGGAGATGGCCACCATGGAATGTAACAATGAAGGGCCAACGGCAGGACTGGTGCTGGGCAGCATGGACTGATACCCACCAATAAGATTCTGACAAGTGGACTCTGGAGGGTATATAAGATACTGTTGAATTTCAGTAATCGCCATTTTGCAGCATCCCCCATATTGGTGTCTGTGTTGCAATGGCCCTAGCGAGGAGAGATTGCAGGTAGAGCAAGGAGAGACCGCTAGCCCCTGCAGTGAGGGATCCTGGAATGGTGGCATGTCTGTGGCAACTAGATGATCTTGGTGGTCTTCTCCACTCTTAATGATTCCATGAGTCTATGAAGGTGGCACTAAAAGAAGACACTGAATGTCACCCAGCATGGATCCCAGAGGGTGGTGATGTCCTGTGGCCTGATGTCCCTGAAGAGCTGTTTTGTTTCCAGAATCTTAAGTGATGCCTGGCCATGTCTGCCCCAGCCCCCTCCTTGGTCAGCAGGACCAGGGCCAAGCATGGCTCCTCTCATTTCCCACAGCCAGCCTTAATTGCTGGATAGTGACCTCTGTTAGCTTACTCAGCTAAACCATTTACCATGCAGCCTTCTTGTTTCAGATCAAAACACCACTCAGCAGCACGGAATTGTTGTGGCATTTGCTTCTCTACTTATTAAAAAACACTTTATTAGAATATTAACACTCAGACCTTTGGGGTTGCCTGCCACAAGCTGTGGCAGGGAGTGAAGACCCCTCAGACCTCAAGCGAGAGCAATGCTGCATTTTATTAATAAAAATATGAAGCAAAGCATAATTCGCCCGCCCACCCTGCCAGAGATTGAACGACACAACACTTCAGTCAGCACAAAAGACACACGTGATATTTTCTAAATTGATAGAATATCTATTGAAAACCTATTTAGACACTTTAATGGGATAACAGGAGCATGGTGCCAATCTGTGGAGGAGGAGAGCTCATCAGAAATTTTAATACTTTCAGTATGCACAAGAAAATATAATTTGTAGATATTTTTTCCTGGTTTCATCCATCTGCCTCACTGAGCTCTTCCTTTTTGTCTCTTATTTATGGCTCTCATTTTGATGCCAGAGTTAGTGTACAGAGTTAGTGATCTGCTGTATATTTCTGTTATTTGCTTTGAAGTTGCCCTTTTCGGCTCCTATCTGAAGTCGTTTATTTGCCCGCAAAATAAGCAGGCCCTGAACTATTTCTTGGCAACTATGAGTGCCTAGGAGTTCCTTTCTGTGATGGTGTATATGCATTCCTTATTATTGTACTTGAATGTTCATTAACAATTCATGGAGCCTTAAATGGCTGAAAAAACATTTTTGAGCTAAATATTTCTAGAGGGTCTCTCAGCCCAGAGACCTTCTCTGTAAATACAGGTTTCACAGCACAGCAGAGCGTGGCACAAAGTTGGTATTCCTGGGGCAATTAGCAATTATATTTAATACAAGTACAAAAGGAAAGGACACTCAGGGGCTAAAAATAATTTTATATACTTCAATTTTACCAGCCTTCATATTATGCTCACTGGAGACTTTGCTGCAGCTTCAGCAGTGAGCATCCTGATGTGAAACCATGAGGCTCCTTCAAGGACCATTCTGGTTCCTCACCCAGCAAACTACAGCCATACTGGGGCTGTTGAGTCTTAGCTGCACGTGATCACCCTTGAGACATGTTCCCAGCCATGCAACCATCCTGTGGCACAGATAAGGACAACTGAGGCAATGAAAAGAGTGATGCACCCAAGCCTGGCATCACCAATGCAGATCCAAGGAGGGAACAGTGATTACAGTTTTCCTTTTTTGCACAGGACTCAGAGTGTCCCCAGTAGCATGTTTGTGCACCATTTAAGCAAAAAATATTTAGAAATTTCCAAGTATTTAGAACTTGGGATATATCCAGATCTAAGAATCCATCTGCAGTGGCCTCCATCACCCCCTCGTAGTCCCCAGACAAACCTTTAGCTGTGCAGAGAGGGGAGAGGCTCTGCTCTTCAGCTAAGTTTGTCCCTGGGTGCTTTGGCTGTCAAAAAGGAAAGAAGAATGAGAAGTTGTCTATATGCTCATTGACCTCCAAGTGCTCAGCCCATAGGATTTAAGTGCTTTCCAGGCAATGTTTGAGCCTTTCGAAGAAATATCAGTTTATCTACAAGCTTGTTTCTCCCTCGAAAGGCAGGAGTGTGATGATGGAAGACAGAGGCCTCTGGGGCACTGACACTTAATTGTCCTCCCACTGCAGATTCAATCCATTCAGAGACACTCCCTGCATGCTCCTTTCTGGATCCTGATCTTGTTTCATTCCTTGGAGCATGCAATTTCACACACATCCCTCGCAGCACAGTAAGCTGGGGAAATACATTTATCTCCAGGTCCATCAGATCATTCTGTACTGGTAATGAATGTCTATTAGCACTGGTGGTTCAACGACCATGGCAATGTAAACTGTTTTACATCTCCACTGTCTCTGTAATGTACACTGTCAAGGGATGCCCTACAGAGATGCAAAGAAAAGAAGCAAGATTTTTGGTGTCTTTCTCCCTGGAACAGAGGTTGGCTCCAACCAGAATCTGGTTCTAAAGGGTCTGCTTACATCATCTTCTGTCAGTTCCTATGTGCAACAGTAAACAACATACTACAACAACAGAATTTCAGTGCACACAGTGCTGGCAGCAGTGGGACTCCTTGGGCAGGAGACTCAGCAGAGCAGGGTGGGCATAACAAGTGCAGCAGCCTGGGGAAGGATGCTAGGTGCTGCCAGGTGCTGCCAGGTGCTGCCAGGGACTCATCCTGAGGGCTGAAGCAAAGGTGGGCTGGAAGCCTTTGATGTAGGCAGACCCATCCTGTGAAAGTTGCCAAGAGTGACTCGTTTGGCTCCCAGGGGGCTGTCCTTGGGGACTGTCCTGTGCGGACTTCCAGTGTGGTGCTTCTGATGATCCAAGGTGGCCTGAGGCAGTCAGTTGTCCTGTGTGCTTGTATTTTGGCTACCAAACCAGAAGTGGTGAAGGATGCTTTGTCATTTGTCACAGGCTCTTAACATCCCTCTGTCCATTGCTTGGTGGTTGCCACAGCACAGCTGAGGATCCTTCTCTGCCTGCACACATGCCTGGTGCCAAATGACCCACCAAGATGAAGGCTCTGTATGGGGATGTGGTGAAGGACAGGTTGTGCTGAACTGTTCTCCAGTGGGACTCATACCCTGTTGGGATCAATGCTACTCTCAGCATTTTGACCACTACCAAAAATGCCACACCAATACCAATGGTTCAGGGCAGGCAGCAGTTGCCAGGTATGAGCCCAAGTAGCTTCTGCAAAGATGGGCATGGCCAAGATGAGCATAAGTAGGTTAGAAGGGGGACAGAGTAATGAAATGTTCATCATCCCAGAGCTGATTTAGAATGATAGATAATTTTGCCATCCCTGGTTTAATTTGGCCTTGATCTCAGATTGAGGCAATTTGTTCTGAAAGAGATATTGGATACCTTAAATGGGAAATATTCTTACATTGATTAGAGGAAAAAGTGATTCAGGTCTCAATGCCAAGCTTCCAACTTACAAAGGCTCTTGTACATCTCATGATGAAAAATTTCTTCTCAGAAAGAGTGGTAATGCATTGGAACAGGCTGCCCAGTGAAGAGGTGGAGTCATTGTCCCTGGAGGTGTTCCAGGACTGTGGAGATGTGGCACTTGAGGTCCTGGATATGGTGAGCTTGGGTTGACGTTTGGACTAGATGATCTTAGTGGTCTTTTTCAACCTTCATGAGTCTATGATTCTATGAGACAGAGTGGCACCCACTTACCTGCTCCCCAGCAGGCTGATCCCAGCTTACAGCTGTGCCATATCAGAGCTGGCACTGAGCATGGGCAGCCAAAATGCCAGCACTGGGGAAGGGGCTGCAGGCCTGGCTGGGGCACTGAGGGCTTTCAGAACATTCAGTTTCCCACTCTGAAAGCCATTTCACCAGGCATCCCATGGTATCTGGCACCAGTACAAAGGGCGGCTGGGAAGGGAAACCAGGAGTTCCATGCAGTATTACAGCAACATTTTATAGCCAAAATAAATTTATTTCTGGGCTAGAACAGTTCAGACTCTTAATATTTAGCAAGAAGCTTTTTACATGGAAATTATAACATTAGTCATGTTAGTGACAGAGAAGGGAAACATAATAAAAACACACTTCTTGCCTTCAGTGTGGATGATAGAGTAGTCGTCACTGCACAGAGCCATACCGAAATGAAAGCTTTAATGCAGCCCTTGCCCTTCAGTTTGCCAAGAGCTTGACCCCCAGGGCTAGAGCAAGGATCACACAGGCTTTATGGGCAGGCTGTTTCCAGCTGATCCATCAGGATCAATGCTACTCCCAGCATTTTGATCCAGTCGGGCTGTAGCCACCCCTTCTCCCACCCCTACAGGCTGCCCTGCTTTGTTTGCACAGCAGCCTGCATGGGGAAATCTTGACCTGCGATGGGGACTTTTGGGGCAGGGAAATTATTAATAATAAAGAAAATCAGTGTTCTGCAGTCACTGCACACCCTCTCTTTAGGCTGTTAGCAGGAACCTCCAAAACCCCACTTCTTCCTTTTGTCTTCTGTAGCTACCACTTGTCATGTAATGGGTCTTTCATCTCAATGGGACTTTTATCTTCAAACATGTCAGATCTTTAAGAACTGAAAAACATTAACAGGCATGGAGAAACTTTATTTTAATTTGTTCGATGTAAGGGAAAGAAGAGGATGCAGCAACTTTAATGAGCAGATACTGCCTCTGGGTAAGGGCTCCTGCTCCGGAAGGTTCACTGGCTGCTTCTCACTGCAATGGTCCACTCCTAAATCAACAGTGGTCAAAGCAATCCTCATTAGGGAGGAGTGGCCAGACTGTGCTGTATTAATAGCTCTCAGTGTGCTTTTTTCAATGCTTTTGATGAAGGCGTTTTGTACTGATCTGTAATCAAGACTGTGGTGGGAGGAGGCTGCGCAGCAGTGACCTCCCCATGGACAGTGCTGCTGTTCCATACTAATGAGCTGCAGCAAAACGTATCATTTAGAGGCATTAACAGCAATGGGGAAGTAATTACAATGCTGTGAAGGAAGCTGTGTAAGCAAGAAATTTTTTTTTATGCCTTCTCCAAACACCAGCTTCCAGAAGAGCATTTGTGACTGTTACTTGTTTATCCAAAAAGTGGCAGAAAAGCCTCTCTGAAGAAACCATATGTCATGTGGCATTAAGAATCCTTAATAAAAAATAGAAGGAAATTAGAGCGTCCTGCTTTGTACTGAATTCAAACAAAGAGGCATCGTGGTCACAAGCTGAAGGGACAGATTCAGCTGTGGTGTTCCTTCATCTCTACTAAAATTCCCTGTGGTGAATCACAAATTGTGCCACTATGTTTATCTGATGGACAGTCTTCTTTTGGAGAGAGTCAGCTCTGAGCAGTGGGAGAGACTTTCCTGTCTTCTCCTATACCATAATGATACAGCTATGCTTATAGCCAGGGGATAAAAAGAATGAGGGAAAAAAGAAAAGACTTTTCTATATTTTCTTTGTGATGAAAGATTTGAGCATTGAATCAGGAAGCACAGGACAGGCATTGTTGCAGGGGAGACAGGTTAAACTCCTAGATCTTTTCATAATCACAGGCACGTTATTTATTATGCTGCTGAGCCTTTTCATATTTATTACTCCGTTTGAAGTCGCATCCTATAGAGTCAAGTGAATGTCCCAGCTTTCATTTTGGTAATTTTTTTAGTCACTGTCATTGCACAAAATGCACGAAATGTAACTGCAAATGAAGGTTAGGGGATAGTTGACAAATGAAAAAATAACTACAGATTTATGCTAAAGGAGCACCAAAAGCATACTGTGGCTTTTAAATACATCATAATTTGAATGGTAGAATGAACTGATTCATGATTTTAGGGTACTCAGGACAGGAAAAAGGATAATTAATCTCTTGTCTCCATTATGTCTCTGCAGAATGATATTACCAAAGCAGCATTTATCCATTGTAGACCGTAAGTGCTTTAGGGCACTGCTTATCTCTCAGTGTGCCATCATGTAGTGCCTAATGGAGAAGTGTCTCCATAGACTCCTGTTAGGCCTTAATGCAATATAAATGACATGTCCCATTTTTACTGCAGTCTATTCTTCACGTGCAGTGTCAGTGATAGAGGCATAAGTGAACATCTACATTTTAAGGCAGTAAATAACCAAGTTTTAAATACTACAAGGCAATCATTTTAATAAAGTTTCTCACAGCAAAATTATCATAAGTGAAGAATGAGGTGAATGAAATTGGATTGATGTGAAATGCAGAAAACTAATTAATTTTCTTCAGTAAGGCCTGGGAAAGCTCACACACAGGGAGGCCATACAGATTGCTGTAGAGGATGCTAAGTGTTGTAAATATTTAAATGGCTCACTGAAACTGCTCGTGTGCTCCAGAACATGTAACTATTCGGGCTTTGGAGGAACAGCAACATTTCACTGGTTCCTTTTTGTGGAAAACAAAGAGCACCCTAAATGTACTGGTGTTCAGTGTGTGCTGAGCATGGGCATCCCAGCACCTGCCAGGGCCTTTGGGAAAGCAAGAACAGAGCAGCAAGGGGCTGTTTGGTGCCATCACCACCAGGGACCCTGCGAACCCTTGGCTTCCAGCACAGTCTTGCTGATGCTTTCATTGCTTTTTGGGAGATGGGATGGTGTCTTCCCTGGAAATGTCTGTCTTATCCCTAAGTGGCTACACCTTGATGAAGAGTTTGTTCTTGATGCCTGCAGCTGCCCAGCAGCTCATGGCTGACACGGAGTATCAAATATAAGCAAAGATGTCTGGTGGCCATGTTTGGGGCTTAATGAGGGAGATGGGCAGAGAGAGATGCTCATTTTTTTCCTGAACCATCTCTATAACTGCTTGCTCCAGACTAATATAGCAGCCTTGTGGAAATATTTGCCCCACGGGCAGGTAGCAGCAGGATGAGGGGAAATGGCTTTCAACTGGAAGAGGGTAGTTTTAGATTAGAAATTAGGAATAAATTCTTTACTGTGAGGGTGGTGAGACACTGGAACAGGTTGCCCAGAGAGGTTGTGGATGCCCCCTCCCTTGCAGCATTCAAGGCCAGGCTGGATGGGGCTGTGAGCAGCCTGGACAGGAGGGAGGTGTCCCTGCCTACAGCAGGGGGTTGGGACAAGGTGGTCTTAAAGGCCCTTCCAACCCAAACCATTCTGTGATTCTATGATTTTATAAGTCCTTTCCATCTGAGTATGGTCGAGGACTGGGAACAGCATGGTGTGCTAAGCAATGGGCTGAGCAGCCCAGGATTCAGCATTGGGCTACTCAGTTTCTCAGTGCAAAACTGCCCACATGAACTCAGCCCTCAGGACCTGCCAAGCTGACCTGTGCCTCCATTCCAGTGCATGTGCCCACCTTCCGAAATCCAAACCTGGATTTGGAACCTGGGGCACAGATGAGTCAGCAGGAAACGTGTGTGGGTTTCTCCTTTATGTGCACTGAAGTTTCTGCTGCAGAAGATAGAGGGCTCTAACTTGTCAGAGTGCGAGGAATTTTGTGCACGTTTGTTGTTGCCAATTAAGGGCAGCTGTAGGGATGCAGAGAACCAGAGTTCCTCATCTTGTGTCACATGAGTTGTCCTGGTCCCACCACAGCAAAATGACCAGCCTCCGTACATTCAGATCTGACCTGATCCAACACAAAGAGCTGTGTTTGAGTTCTGAGGTGCTCCTGAAGTTGATTCACTAGCCAGTTGTTGTATTTTTTCAGGAAGTTTCTCCTGCATTTGAAAGATAATTACCATCCTTCAGCCTCCTGCAAGGGAAAAACAAAGGACTGTGTTTTCCTCTTTTGATTCAAATAAAATTTGTGACAGAAGCATGAAAAAAAAACGTCAGGAAGTTCTTCAGTCACACGTTAACAGATCTGCAGCAAAAAGAATGTGTAGCACATTATAGGGAGACAATCAGGAGAGGAAAAGGAAAGCTAGGGCTGTCAGATCCTCTTGTGGAAGGAGCATCCCTGTATTTGTGTCTCTATGGGAAACAAGAGGGACCATTAAAGGCAGCCAGGTATTCCATGGCAGTGGGTATTTCAGTGCTTGCTGCCAGAGAGTGATACACCTCAGTACCTCTGGCATCTTCCTCAATTCTCCTCCATGCCCGCACAACTCCAGTATTGATCTCAGCCCACATCTGTCCGTACTAAATGACTTGCAAAGGTTAGAAGAAAACCCTTGAGAGATCCATTTTAATTTTACAGTGTCCTCAGCCTCTCTTATTCTTCCACTGGCCAGTGCCTCTGTTCCTTTGATCAGAACGCTGCCATTGTGGTCCAGCAATGCATTCTCTACTTGCTGCAAACCTAACTCAAATTAAGCTAGCCTGAAACCCTGCTTCCTATAGCTTATTTCCCCCCAGAGAAACCCTCACATGTGAGTTCTCAAACACTGCCAGTGAGCTTCTGCATGTATGTGATGTTTTCAGCTGTGAATTATTACATGCCCAAACTGGAAAGAATGAAAGAGTCTCACCCTCCCCCTGTAATTAAAAAAGATGAGTAAAAGCATCTAGAGAGGGGTGATATAGGTGCTTAAGGAGATGATTTTCTCTTTCAACCATTATCATAAACATATTCTGTTTCATTGAATTGAAATATTTATCATGATAATTTAATAACAACACTCTAACAAGATTTAATTACTAGCTAAACAAGCAAACAAACAAAAAAACTAGGTAAGAATTTTGCCAAAATCTTTCCACAGTTAACACAGAAAAAAGTCTCCAGTACTTCACCTATGTCAATGAAGATGTGTTTCAGCACTATATCCTATATTTAATAATAGGTCTTAAACAGTGAAAATGGCACTAGACTGTCTAAGAATGTCTTTCGTGGCAAATGTTATTATATAAAATATTTTATAAAATATATAAAATAAAATATAAAGGCACTAAAAAGAATTAATGGTTGTCTTGAGTTAAATGCCCCCTCCCTGGAAGCATTCAAGGCCAGGATGGATGGAGCCTTAAGTAACCTGGGAGGTGACCTTGCCTATAGCAGGGGGTTGGATCTAGATGACCTTAAAGATCCCTTCCAACCCAAACCATTCTATGATTCTACGACTAAAAACGGAGAGCTGTGTTCACTGCATCTCCTGGCTGTGTTCATTGCATACTTGGGCAATGTGTGAGACACATTTGACGCACTGGCATGCCACAGTGTGTCCTGAGCATCCCACCTTCAGCTTCATCTCCCCCAAGGCATCTTCACGGTGGGTAAAGGCAGCTCCAGGAGAGAAGGCAACACATCCTTAGAAAAAAATGAATAACACACCAGCTGCTGACCAGCCTTGGTGGTGCCAGTGATAGAGAATTATTTGATCCTCAGTTTCTCATTTGAGAAATGAAAGTTCTATCACAAAAGAAGGTGGTGATGGTCAGTGAGATTTTTGATGCTGCAGTGAAAGTGCAGAAAATCTCTGATTAAAGAATGGGAGCTTCATGTGGAATTTCTTCTTGGAGCTGAAAAACATTGAAAATAAGCTTTCTTCCTAAAAGTCAGCTAGAAATCTGTATTTTTCCCATTTCCCTTGGTGTCTTAAAGTGGCTTTTGAGAGAAACTGCCTTCCTCCTCCCTGAACAGGCACATGTCTCATCTGAAAGCAGCTGAATTTCTGAGAAACTGGAAGAAGTTGTCCAGACTTCCACTGGAGAGACTGATCTAGGTCCGCTTGAATGCATCCCAGACCTTGGCAGAACAGGTGATCTAGGTGAAAACAGATATCATTAATTCAAAGTCTTCAACTGCCCATTGCGGTCTGTTCTTCACAGTAAATCCTGGGATGTTCGTGCTGTAACCAGCCTGAATAACAGAACCTGACTCTAAACTCTGCTTTTGAGTGGTGGTGGGCAGTGTCCTCTGTCTTTCTGTCTGGTTGCCAGAATTCCTCAGGGAAGCCAGATGCAGGGAACCAAAGGAACCGTAGGAGAAACCACCTTTGTCTTCAGCAGAGTTCTCACCGCTGTGAATTTGGCTACCTCTGTAACTGCAGCCTGGCATGGACTTCCACAGAAACATATTTGTGCTTGGTATTAGAACGTATGATTGTAATTAACATGCATTTCAGATGATGCTGTTACTTTTATGGATCTTAATTTATGTCAGACTCTACTGAGCTGGCATCTGCACATCCATAGCAAGACACAGTCATGGCAGCAGGGAAGGACAGGATGAAAAGCAGGTGAGAAAAGACAAAGAGGAGAGGCTGGGATGGACAAGTAGAAGCTGTGTGAGGGAGGCTCCTCGGTGGCTGGTAGCAGACAGAAAAAGAAGACATCAGGGCAATCTAGGCAAATGCTTATATGAAGGCTTCAGCATCTCAAGGTGTTGTGGGGCCTGTCTGCTTTGCTAAGTGTTCCTCCAGAAAAGTGTAGGCCGTGTGCATTTGCTTGCTGAGAAGATTTGGAAAGAGCAACGTTGACTATGAGAGCAAAGAAAACTATCAGAGAACTCTCCTGAGGCCATGTATCTCTAGTGGAGTTTGTTTCAAGTCCACCTCTGGAAATACAAACAATGCAAGGGGCTGACCATGAGCAGCTGAGGCGCCGCTGGAGAAGGCACAGGGCAGTGAGCAGCAGACAGCAATGGCTTCAGGCAGTGCAGCATCACTGACCATGTCTCTGGATATGTTTCCAGCTGTGTAGGAGCCCAGTTGGGAAATGAGTGTAAATTCCAGCCAGCTGGCCGAGAGGCAAGTCTGTAAACTAAATAAAACCTCAGCCTCTGGAGGGGAGCAAGAGCCATGAAAAGCCAGTGAGCTCCTGCTACAGCATCTCTGTTTAGGGTAATCCAAAGCACCATGCCAACACCAACAACATGCCAACATGCCAACAACCAGCAACAGGTGGGACAGCTTGACCTCTTATGTCACCACGAGCGAATGGAGCAATGTGTCTGGGGACCCCAAGAAGGGCAGCAAGGTCACCCTGGTGGGCAGGTGGGCAGGTGCTTCAGGGTCAGTTCTTAAACCACATACACTGCAAAGTTATTGAGGTGTTCTGAGTCCAACTTCTTGGAAATTATCAAAAATCAAAACTCAAAGCTGAAGATCATATTTGTTGTTATCTGTGCATAAAAGTTCTGAGGTATAATCTGTTCCACAGCTGCTTGCCACTGATGGAAATTACAGAAATGACCTTAAGAGAGGCCCTGTTCAAAGATACTTCTCTTGCTTACATTTTCAAAGTATCTATCTTTTCTTCCATTATTTGTTTTTTGACTGCTAAAATTGGATTAAATTCCACCTTTACTACGTGGCCCTTCATGAAAGATATCTACCCACCTCCTTAAAAGTGAAAGCTGAGTTGGCTATTCAACTTCAAGCATATATATCCCTCGCAAGCACACAGTTTCTGACATATCATATATTTAAAAATGAGGGAGAGGGATGCTTCACCAGCCACCCAAAGGTGGGGTCTCTAAGCCCCCCAGCCCTGACCCCAGCATGGGGCTGTGAGATCCATGAGTGGCCCCAGCTGAGGCAGCAATGTGCACATGGCAAGTTAGTTCTGCACCGAGACAACGTGTGAATGGCTGAATGAGCTGCAGTCAGTTCTCTGGGTGGCTTGTAGGCATATGCTGCATCATGACGCATGCATCCAGAGGGTGAATCAAGGTTGCATAGCATAGATGAGTGCATATACGTCCATATGTGCGCAGCAGTGCAAGCTAAAGCCCACACAAGCATGACAGAGGAGAGCCAAGCATTTAGCAGTGGAGTTGTGGAGGGTTCTGAGCACTGGGGAGAACTGCTGGGAGCTGGGTTAGGAAGCAGAGAACAGGTGATCAAATTGCCTCACAGTCAAAATAGGTAAATTATAGCAGCATGCGCTTTTCTCACTGATGTATTTATTTTGCTCGCACCAAGCAGACATGGAAAAAAAAAGCATCACAGCGCATCTAATCAGTGTAGCCAGGCTGAGCTGACATCAGCAGCAATGAACCATTGGATGCTCTCTGTGCAGCACAGCCCATGCATGCAGCTCAGCACAGTGACACGTCTCCTCCTGCCAGCCCCCACCTTCCCCTGTGACAGCCCTGCTCCACGTCACCGTGCTGCACAGCCTGCCAGGCCATCCCACCCCACAGCAGCTGGCCTGAAACTTTTCTCATGCAACCACCCTTATGGGGGTGTTTTCTTTGCTGGTGATCATTCTGTCAGTCTTGTAACGCACACAGGATGTGTTACCATGTTAAGTGCTGCTGGTGCCTTACAGCTGTTCTGTTGGTATTCTGGCAATGCATCGGCCCTGTTTTTTCTATTTATAATTTAACCAGTGCCAAAGGGCTATTTTCATCTAATGTAAAAAATGGACGCTTATAAAAATGCATGGGTTTTAAATTGCTCCACAGTTGGAGTAGCTATAAGAGCTAGCCCAGGGAATAGATGGCTGCTATTGCACTGAGCGCATCGGCCATTTCCATGCAGGCTGAAACCAATCGGGATCCATCTCTGTTCCCACAGCACGCAACTGCTTCTCTTCTGTCACTTCAAGCTTCAGTGTCCCTCTTAATGCTTTATTATCACTGTTAAAAGACCACAGTTTTGACTGTGCACAGAGTAAATCTGTCATGATGCATTTAAGCACCAATTGGTTATGCTTTAATGGCATTAATTTTTATCTTCTTGCTATGTGTAAGCCAAGGTAACAAAAGGAGGTAATTCCCCTCTTCCTAAGCCACTGAATATGGTAAAACATACCGTACATGCCACTTCCAGATATTCTTTGTCCCAGCACCTGGGGACACTTGTCCCAGTGGATGACAACCCAGGAGCCCAGTTTGGCTGTGTCACACAGTGGAGGAGTGTGGCTCTAACAAAGGCAGTGGGAAGTAGCCTCCAGCCAAGGAGACCTCTGCTAGGTTTCTGTTGCTGGTGAAGACCAGGCTTTGGACCAGGACACCCCGCATCACCCCAGCATTGAGAGAAGACAGGTCCCAGAAAACTTCTCTCGTCAGCAGAGCCACAGGTAAGGCTGCTCCTGTCAGCATGACCTAATGCCCATCTGTAGTAACGACCACTGCTGAATTTTCATTGGGAATTTTACTTCAGAAATACCCCTACTGTCCAGATATTCTAGGGAGAGAATCTCTTAAAACGTCATTCTCCAAAGCATCTCTGATATAACTGGTATAGCAGTCTGATATAACACTAGCACAGAAAATGCTAACCAGCTCCAAATTGTGTCAGGAAAATCGATATTCATCCTCTAGATAGTACTGGTTTTATTGGATAGCTTTTTTCTTGGCTTAGCTATTGCAGAGTCCTACAAAAGGATAGAGAAAGAGAAGGCAAATAAGTAAGGAGGTGCAGCACACAATAAACAAGCTGATTCTTAAATTCAACACAAATTTTATGGGTTTATAACAAGCATAATGTAGTAGAGTATAAAATGAAAAGACAAAGACTGGACACAGTAAAATAGGATGGAGAACACAAGAAATATCTGTTTTTAAAATTTGTTCTGTTGAACAAACATGTTTTGTCAAAATAAATCTTTTGTCCTTCTGAGAGTCTGACATGGAAAGCTATTTCCCAAAAGTCATTTGTTGATGCGTGGGCAATCAAGAC
This sequence comes from Centrocercus urophasianus, assembly GCF_019232065.1. Classification (NCBI taxonomy): domain Eukaryota; kingdom Metazoa; phylum Chordata; class Aves; order Galliformes; family Phasianidae; genus Centrocercus; species Centrocercus urophasianus. Next base: position 32,410 of record NW_024884894.1, on the reverse strand, counting down.
CCAAGACCTGCTGGCCCATTCAGCATGAGGGCTCTGTGCTCAGCGCCTCAGATCGCAGAACATTTGGGGTTGGAAGAGATCTTAAAGTTCGTCCAGTTCATCCTCTGCCACGGACAGAGACACCTCCCACTAGATCTGTTTGCTCAAAGCACTGCCCACTCCAGCTTTGAACGTTTCCAGGGATGGGGCATCCACAACTTCTCTGGGCAGCCCGGGCCTCATCATGCTCTTATTGAAAAATTTCTTCCTTATATCCCAAAGTAGGTATTTCTCTTCTCCTACCCCTGTATGAAATGGATGGGGACTTCTGCACTGCTCTGACACGTACAGTGATGGAACTCCTGACATGGCCTTCAAGTCTCGGGATTTTCTCTGTCTGCTTGGCCTGCAGAGTAGTTCCATGCACCAGACTGGGGCTCTGTGGCAGCACATGGGTAGAATGAATCACTGAGCACTTTAAGCCTTCTCCACTCTTCCATCTTTGTGCTGAGCAGGACCAAGGAGCAGAGGATTCTCCCATCCTTTGCCCATTGGTGTGGAGCTCAGACAGAATGCCAAGCTGGGCTCTCCCTGGGAGAACGTCCTCCATTCCATATGGGAATACCAGTGTGTTGCTTTAGTGTCATTGCAGGGGATTTCTCTCCCTGATCCCATGATGGCCCAAAGCTGCTGTAAATGTCTATATATAATGCCTATATCCCAAGCAGGGTGCACACCTCAGTCTTGTACCATCTTATTACACATTAGTGTGGCCCACGCTGGGAGAAAAACTTCCACCTTTACCCTCCACCACTTCTCTACGTCATATTTTTCAACCTCTCATGCACCAGAATTTCCAAATTTTAAGGCTTTTTAAACCTTCATTTCTTTCTAAGAATTTTTTTTTTCTGATGCTTTTCACTTGGTTTCTTCTTGAATTGGTGGCAGACACATAATAGATGGCAAGCAAGCGCAGTTATCCCCACGACAGAGCAGCCAATTCTTCTCTTTCCAAGTATGGCAAGCAGTGGTTTATAACGAGTGAGCAACCCTCTTAATTAGCAGAGCAAGCAGCATCCGAATAAATTATAATAAATCACGTTAGATCTGTTCTCAATGCACATCAGATCTATTTGCAATGGCACCAATATTTATCACAACTGAGGACTGTACAGAAATGAAAACAGGAAAATACCATCTTGGCATGTCTGATGGCTGCTATACTGTGCTTGCTCAATATGTAAGTGTTCGTTTGCTGCAGGTTTGCTGACACACATGGGAGGGACTTGAATTTCTGCTTCTGTTTGTAGTTATTTGCCTGGTTTGCATGATATCAATAGCAGCTATAAGTTCAATGCAATTGAATATCCTGATTGCTGGCAAGAATATTTGATGGGGGAATAAGGACTCACAGCATTCTTATGGGAGACTGAGGTGCCTGGATTGAAATGCTTCTGTAAGCCATGCAAAAACGATACAGAAATATAGATAATAGGACTGCTCTTACATTAACTGAGTTGCCAGCAGGATGTGGGAGGAGGATGAGGAAGGTACAGGTTTGACGTAGGCACCATGCATAATTCCACACCTGAACTTTGCAGAGAGACATTATTCTAAACCTGTATCTGGACTAAACATTTAAAAAGCAGCTTTATCAACAAGCTGACGCAAACTCTCATCTCTAAACATGCAGAGATCTTGAAATTCTGCACTGTGTGGAGATCCGTACTCTAAATTTTGCTAATCTTTTAAGTGCTTTGGTGTATTGAGCTCATTTCAGAAGAGGACAAAATGTCGCTTGGCTTTACCTCTCCAAAATCAGGTTTTGAGTCTCCCTCGGTCACACAATTTCTCCCTAACATCGGCGAGAGTCTGGCACTGCCAAAGCACAATCCACAGGATCCAAGCTTGAGAGATGAGTTGCCCTCCAGAGATGCATGTTTTTCTTCCCTCTCATTCAATACAGGGGAGCTTCATTACTGTGGTCTGCCGATGACCCGTGAACAATTGATAAAGAAACCGCCTAACGTCAGCCTGTGTTCAATAAGCTGATTAAAATAGCTGTGCCGGGACTGCACTTGCCCTGGCAACATTTAGGGGTCCTTAGATCAGAGGAGGTGGGAAGTCACAGCTCTAAACAGCCCCTGTTCTGGGAAAGGACAGCAAAGCAGACCGCAGTCAGCGCCCGAGGCACCGCAGCCATTCAGCCCTCCTTGTTTAGGAAACTGCGTATTAACAGCTTCTTCCTATAGCTTACCCCTGCATCCTTTTTCCTCACAAAGAGAATAGCAAAACGGTAAAATAACTTTGAAAGGTTATTCCTGTGCTTTAACACCTTCCAACAGATGTTGTTCTTACCCAAAGCAGAGTTCCTTGAATTATTAATGGTTTCCAACAGCTCAGCTTGAAATAATTTAGCATTTGAAAGAGAAAAGCCAGCCTCATTATTCAAAGTGCAGAAACATTTTGGTTATTAAAAGTATTCTCCTTAAAAAAAAAAAAAATCTGTACAATTTGTATCTTTTTCTCCTGATACCAGCAGGAGCACCAGATCTAGGAAAACCTTTGTGCTTGCTGAAGGTTAATTGATAAAATACAATGGAAAAGAAAATCTACATATTCCCTTTAAATTTGAGAAGCTTTTATCTGATCTTTCAGTAGCTTTAATTTTACCAGATTTATCCTTTTCACAGCCGGTGATTATTACATTCATCCTGTGTTTTACAGAGACCAAATTATTCATTGTAATCAAACTTCAGAAGGGATGCAGAGTGCCAACAGCCGTTGGCCAACGCCTCCCATGGACACCAGCAACAGCCCCTGTCCCTCTGGCTCTTGCAGGCCTCTGCTGTGAGCTGGTGTTGAGGTTTCAGTGTTCATGTCTGTCAGTGAGACTGCAGTGAGGGCTGGAATATGTGTTAAGTGTTGTTTTGACTTCTAGACTAAGACAATAGGCTGGATAAAGCTCACTTGTAGCATCTCAGAGCAAGAATCACAAAGGAGTGTCCTGGACTGGATGGGACCAGAGCTGGGATCAATGTCTGCAGAGCAGGGATAGATTTTCACATGAACACCTGTGTTTCCTCCGAAACCTGCCTGATGGAGGAGACAGGCTGATGTTTGCTGAGCATATATGGAAGGCTGGGCCCAGTGCAGATTTCAGAGCTACTCCTGAAAGTGAGGCTGCATCTGCCCTGCCTTGATTCTACCCAGGATACCTTTCCCCTTCCAGCAGGGACCTCTTATATGGGTTCCAGGGCAACTGCAGTGGTGCATGCCCAAAAGACATTTCTGGAGGTAGATGCTGATATGCAGAAGACAAAATATAGCACTCTTCAAAGTGCTTTAGCCCCGTGTCCTCTCCTGTTTGCTCAGCTCACTGAGTCACATCTTTATCAAATTCTCACAGTGTATTGAAAGCAAAGGGATTAAATATTTATTATTGTGATTACCTGCCACTGTAAACAGCATTATGGTCCTGTCCTTTGTTTGCTTATCGATGTTCCTCTGCAAGTGGACACACACACACACAAGGGCAGGGGGAGCCAGGGAAGGGGGAAGGCTGTGCCTGAGCCCCCAGCACTACAGGGAACCACAGACCTGCTGATGGCTTCCAAACAACAACAGTGGCTGGAGATGCAAGATTTAAGCACTGACATAGTGAGGCAATTCATCAAGCCCTCTCTTTGCTCCCAGAGCAGGGTTAGCCTTGAGGGTCTCGTGGAGTTCAGCTGTTGTCTGGAAGCAGAGCACTATGTTGATGGATACAAACAAACCAGCTTGCTGTGCTCCTAGCTCCAGAGGCATTGGGGCATGTCTCTTGGATTGTGAGCGAGTGAAGCAGGTTTCATGGACTCCCCAAAAGGACTTAGGCCCAGGCATTGCAAGCCCTGCCTCCTGCTACCATTGCCTTGAAAAGCAGTAACAAAGAGCCTGGCCTCTTGCAGGGGGCAGTGAGATGCTGTCTTTGGAAACCTCACTGATATACGTCTTCAGATGCCTCAACACCTGCATTCATCCAAAAGTCACTTTTCTCCATCTTTGCCCATTCTATTTCTCCATAAACTCTTCTGGCAGAAGAATGACCCTTACTTTTTGCATGGGATCTGACCACACGTGATTCTAAAATAGTAACTAATTATAACCATAAATGTCAATTATAATCCGTGCTTCCATCTGCTCACCTTTGACTGGGATTTTAGAAGGGAAGGGGAAAAGATGAATTGCATTCAAATCTCGTTCAGTGTATTCTACATGCTTTCTGTTTGCTTATGTTCTTCTAATTACCAGCCTGCTCACTGCAGTAGGACCCCTGCCTGTGTCACCAGCCCAGGGGACAGCCCCATGCTGCTTCTCCCTGTATACAGGACATGGAGGAACATTGATGCTGCCTAAAACTGCACTTGTTTGCAAAAAGCTGGATGCAGAATTTGGTCATTTGGCTTCCGAGCCACCTTCCCAACCCACAAGCAGGTCTGAGATCGGTCTTAGGATTGACTTACATTCCACAGGAAAGAAAAAAGGCTTCAGAGAAGCAAAGGTTGCCAACAGCTGCAGCCTGGACAGACAGACTTCCCCTTTTCCTCATATCAGATGCTTAAACCTTGGTGACTTTTACTGCTCTGTCCCACCTTCCCACAGGGCAATGTGCCCATACACCCATGACTCACTCTTGCTGGGCTCTGTGTTGCACGGGGCCTAGTCTGACTGTGTATAGCCAAATTAAGGGACAGCAAAGTAAAAACTGTCTCTTTATGTCTAGGGAGCGGGGAGAATGGAAGTGAAGGCAGCAGCCATTTTCTCACGCCAGGGACATTAGGGTTTCCTCACTTTTTCCAACGGAGAAGTTGTGTCTAGGACTTCAGGAAGCTTCCTGTACAGTGGGCACACATCTGAGACTGTGTGTGCGTGTGTGTGAATGTGTGCACCAGAGCCCTCCACCCGCACTGATGTGCACACACGTAGCTATTGATCCTCTCCTGAAGATCTCATATCACAGAATCACAGAATCACCCGGGTTGGAAGGGACCTCAAGGATCATGTAGTTCCAACCCCCCTGCCTAGCAGGGCCACCAAACACACACATTCAGATCAGGTTGTCCAGGACCCTGTCCAACCTGGCCTTAAACACATCCAAGGACGGGGCATCCACAACCTCCCTGGGCAGCCCGTTCCAGGGCCTAACCACTCTCCTTGTATAGAACTTCCCCCTAACATCCAACCTAAATCTTCCCTCCTTCAACTTCGATCCATTTCCCCTAGTCCTGCTGTTGTCAGCCCTTTTGAAGAGTTTACTCCCCTCGTGGGTGTAGGCTCCCTTCAGGTATTGATAGGCTGCAATGAGGTCACCCCGCAGCCTTCTCTTCTCCAGGCTGAACAAGCCCAACTCCCTCAGCCTGTCCTCATAGGGGAGGTGCTCCAGCCCCCTGATCATCTTAGTCGCCCTCCTCTGGACCCTTTCCAAAATCTCAATGTCTTTCTTGTACTGAGGGCTCCACACCTGGACACAGTACTCCAGATGGGGCCTCACAAGAGCCGAGTAGAGAGGGACGATCACCTCCCTGTCCCTGCTGACCACCCCTCTCCTGATGGAGCCCAGGATCCCATTTGCCTTTCGAGCTGCCAGAGCGCACTGCTGGCTCATGTTCAGTCTCTCGTCCATCAGGACCCCCAGGTCCTTCTCTGCCGAGCTGCTCTCAAGGACCACTCCTCCCAGCCTGTACGGGTGCCTGGGGTTCTTCCGGCCCAAATGCAAAACCTTGCACTTTGCCGTGTTGAACCTCATTAGGTTCACCCGAGCCCAGCCCTCCAGCCTGTCGAGGTCCCTCTGAATGGCATCCCTTCCTTCCACCGTATCAACCGCACCACTCAGCTTGGTGTCGTCAGCAAACTTGCTGAGGGTGCACTCAATTCCCTCATCGATGTCATTAATAAAGATGTTAAAGAGCACCGGTCCCAAGACAGACCCTTGGGGGACACCACTTGTTACCGGCCTCCACCTGGACATAGAGCCATTGACCACCACCCTCTGTCTGCGGCCTTTCAACCAGTTTCTTACCCATCGGGTCGTCCACCCATCAAATCCACTTCCCTCCAATTTGGAGATGAGGATGTGGTGGGGGACCATGTCAAAGGCCTTGCTCAGGTCCAGGTAAATGACATCAGTCGCCTTCCCTTCGTCCACCAATGCCGTCACTCCATCATAGAAGGCCACAAGATTAGTTAGGCATGACCTTCCTTTGGTGAAGCCGTGCTGGCTGTCTCGGATCACATGCTCATTCTTTATGTGATCGAGCATGTTGTCCAGGAGGATCCGTTCCATGATCTTCCCAGGCACGGAGGTGAGACTCACCGGCATGACCACTATTTAAAACGAATAACTTCAAGTTGCACATGGTTTTCTGATGACTCTACAGAATTATGACCCAATTTATGCTTTCTGTAATGATCAGCACAATAAGGCAGTAAAGCTGCCATAGCTGAGCACAACGAATTTATATTTTATCACTGCAATATAATCAATACAATAGGAAACCAATACATGCACATAGGCATCGCATAGGTTGAAGAATTTTACAAGTTCGTATCGTCCTCTTACAGCAGTAGCAGGGACAGAGTCTCTTTACTTTGGGTCTTAAGGAAGTTTATGTACCTATTAGCTGTGCCTACTGCTGTTACATGATAAATTTGCCTTCCACTGCTGCTGAGATCTCAGCCAACATGCTTTACAGTAATAAGAAAGCATTTTTGTAACTAGTCTTTTTATATTCAAAGCAAGAGCATTGAGTAAATAAAGTTGAGTTTTCTCTCTCCCAGAGAAATGTAAAATACAATGTGTTACTGTATTTCACCCTGTTTATTTAACAGCTGCTTGCACACACTGTAAAAGGAGCTCTGAAATGGCTAATAACGCTCCGCATTGCTTCAGCTGCTGTCAACAAAAGATTTCAGAACACTTCAGAGGTATTCATTATTTGGCTCACAACACTCTGTAAAATATGCTTAAAACATGGCGTATATACAGACACACGTACACTAATTTGCACGTATACACACACACGTATTCCTGTTTCCAAGTGAGAAAGCAAAGCCCTCAGGTGGTTAAATATGGTGTCCATAGAAACACAGAGTCATTATGGATGGAAAGACCACTAAGGCCATCCAGTCCAGCCCCAACCCACCCCACCGTGCCCACTGACCACGTCCCTCAGTGCCACATCTCCACGGTTCTGAGCACCTCCAGGGGCAGTGGCTGCACCACCTCCCTGGGCAGCTGTGCCTCTGCATCACCACCATCTCAGAGAAGAAATGTTTCCTAACAGCCAACCTGAACCTCTTCTGCTGCAACATCAAGCCATTACCAGAGTAGGAGAGAGAGCTAAAGGGAAACCCGTGACCAAACCCAGCAGTTGTGATCCCCATTTGATCACAGATAAACTCTGCCCCGCTGAATTAACAGCAGCAGAAATAATTGACTCTTTGCATATAAACATTTATAACATCATTTCTGTCTTCTGACTGAGACTCAGGTGAGACCTCTCTTCCATTAGGTCAGAGCTGTTGGTGGTGCAGGGGAAGGAGAGGTCCCCCATCCCACTTTTTAAATTCCTCAAATAAAAGATCCTTTAATTCCAGCAAAGCATTTACAGTCATTAGATTCCCAGCTTTCTTCTCTCTGTAAAGCTCCAATTTTTCTCCTTAGATTTGTTGCTCTTTCTCCCCTGTTAAATCATGTGTGCTTCCCCTTCCCAGTTAATATAATAATTTAGATGAGCAGTGGTTAGCATATATCTAGACACTGAAGTACTTGCTGCTTAAAGCTGTGTTTTAGGAGAATTCTATTTTTGAGAGCAATGTAGCGTGTAAAGCTCTCCGACTATCTGAAATTGCATAAAGTGAGACCTGATACTAGTCTGGATGGATGCTACTTTAGGAGAGGTTATTTTATGAGATGTTTGAGAGCCCATACATGAGAACTACTAGGGCTTCTCAGGGCTGGGAAAGAGGACCAAGCCTGACGTTTGGAAGCAATGGGATCGACTGAGCAGCCAGCAATGCTCCCTTATACCTGTGCAGGTCTGTGAGCTCCAGCAGAGCAATCCCAACACGGTCCTGGAGTGACACAGATCGACTGGGCCACTCGTCCATCCTGCTCATGGCACTGGTATACATCACTGGCATCATGGAGTTGGCTTTAAATAAATCATCAGGCTTAAAATAAAAATAATTATTTATTTGCCTCCAGCTTTCTGGGTCATTTCAACACCCGCAGTTTGCATTTTTCAACTTATCTCTGCACTAAGAAAGCCAACTAGTTACTCTTCATTAAATATTCAGACTAGTGTAATTGATCCCAGGAATCCAGTGTCTGGATTTGAAGCTCACCTCTTGTGCTATAACTGAGCTGTGCTCCTGCAGTGCTTTCCATACCAGGGTTGGACATGTTTCAGGGATGGATGGGCCTCATGTCAGTGTATTAGAGATTACCCACAGTTCAGAGGAGGTTTCCAGTAGCAGGAAAGTGTTTCCAGAGCAGACGCAGCTTAAGGGTCAGGCAGGTGTCTCAGCGAACAGAAGCAGTATCTGGCTTTCTTGTGCTTCCCAGAGCAAACAAACAACTCCAGGCATCTCTTGCACACAACTTCATTTGGACAGCACTCTCAAAAACATATTGTGCACCCTGGAGATCTTCCATGCTTAAACTTTCCTCTTGGCTCCATAGTGAACTACACATGCAGAAACACAAACAGACCCTTAGATGAGAAGTGGCCAGAAATTTATAAATGTTTCTACGATGTATATTGGTCCACAGTGGCAAAATGCAGGGTGGACCCCCTTCCTGCATGTGTAAAACTAGGATTGCGCCTTTCAGGTGCCTCATCTTGCATTAACCAACTGTGCATTTCACCAATTGCTGGGATGTGCAAACCTGGAATATCTGTCTGTGATTCCTCACCATCAGCTTTCCTCTTTACCACCTTTCCTTATGTCCTTTGGATAAAAGGAAGACATTTTGCACAGTGAGGATGGTGAGGCACTGGGGCAGGTTGCCCAGTGAGGTTGTGGATGCCCACTTCCTTGCAGCATTCAGGGCCAGGCTGGATGGGGCCGTGAGCAACCTGGGCTAGAGAGAGGTGTCCCTGCTTATAGCCTGGGGTTGGAATGAGGTGACCTTAAAGGTCCCTTCCAACCCAAACCGTTCTATGACTCTATGATTCTATGATTCTATGACTCTATGATTCTATGATTCTGATTCTATGATTCTATGATTCTATGATTCTGTGATTCTATGATTCTATGCTGGGTGGGACAAGAAAGTGCTTTGATACCTGCCCCTCTTTCTGAACATAAGCATGATTTTCTTTTTGTTCCTGCCTTGATCACAGCTTCTCTTACACAAATATCTGTGCCATATTGCTGTAAAGCTGTATGGCCAAGCACAAATATCCCATAATCATTTCAAGGCAGTGGGAGCAGGGCAGTGGGCTCAGTTAGTGCTCACAATACCAGCTACAAGACTTGGTTTTGCCTCAGCCCTCTTGTGCATGAGAAACTCTGGGTCTTAGTTTTATAGCTGAAAATGGAACTTAAATGCCTCCAGGTGGCATTAATAGATGAAAGAGTCACTGACATCAGTGTGTTTCCCTATAAGTGCTATACTGAGGAAATATCTGGAAATATGACAGAAGACAGTGCATGTCTCATTAGCTGTGGACCAGTTTAAATGATCTAGATAAACAAACTAATTTTAATTGTACTTTTCTCCTCTTAAAAAATTCCAGTCATGAGATCAGGGAATAAGGCAGTGCCATGTGGCCCAGAGGGTTCTGCCATTATAATAAAAGGGCAGTGATTCAATGGTCCAGAGGTGAAAATGCATTCATTCAGTCCATTCACTCAATAGCAAAGAGTGAGGGATGGAATTTTAGAAATCAGGAAAGACTCATGAACAGAAAAAAGAATTAAGTTTGCTGAAATGAAAGAAGAAGGGGGGAAGTCAGTGATTTAAGTCACTAGACATTACTCACAGGAAAAATTAATACCAACACAGAATTGGGGTTGTTCATCGAAGACCATTTATCACATAATCTTTGGCTGATAAGACCTTTTTTCTTGCAGAGCAAAGAAGGGGACAGACACTTCAGCAGGATCTGTTGTGATAGAGCAAGGGGAAGTGGTTTCAAGCTTAAAGAGCAGAGATTTAGTTTGGATATAGGGAAAAAGTCTTTTATAATGAGGGTGGTGAGGTACTGAAACAGGTTGACTGGGGATGTGGTTGATGTCCCTTCCCTGGAGATATTCAGGTGAGGCTGGATGGGGCTCTGAGCACCGGGTTGAGCTGTGGTGTCCTTGTGCAGTGCAGGGGAGTTGCACTAGATGGCCCCACCAACTCTAAGGATACTATGATTCTGTGATTCTATACACCTCTCTTCCTCTGTCTGTCTTATCAAATGAGGCCCTGAACTGAATGTAGCGCTTGGTAATTAGATTTCCCATTCCTCCCATTTGCTGCCATTTTTTATAGGTGAACATTTTAATCACATCAGGAGTTCTAGCGAGCAGCTCCAGATACGAGTATTTTCCAATTCCATTCTTCAATACTGTTTGCTTTGCAGGAAAAAGAGACGGGCAACCACAGAACAGCCAAAGCACAACTGCAAATCTGGGGCTAGGCCGTCCTACATCAGCAATCAAGATGACTGATAGCAGTTTCTGTAGCTTTTTTGTAATCTGGCTTTTACCAATCCTCATTTAACAGTTTAGCAGTCTGGTTGTGACAAGTCACATTTCAGTGTAGGCTCAATATATTGTCCAAAGAGTTGGCATTTGGTGGCTGAAATCCGTGGTACCACACAGGGCCAAATGAACCAGATGTGACCCAGCTCAGGAAAGTGTGCTTGAATGCAGGGCTGTCTCTGTGGGGCACAACTACAGTAATATCATCCTGGGCGTGAGGATGTGAAAGGAAGGCGTTCAGGAAGAGGCAGTATTGTTTCTTACACTAACAAATACTTTTTAGGACACATTTCTCCTCTCACATGTCTTTTTTAAGGTCAGAAGTAGAAGCTACAAGTCTCAAGCTAAATGTAAGTGTTCCTGAGCATGGGAAATTTATAACTTAGTTCTTCCTGATCCTGTACCTTTCTGCAACCTTTTTAAACCTCTTCCAAACTCGTGCATCTACTGATATTTGATGTATGTGCCTTCTGCAGATGAATTAGGAGCTACAGAAAAATGTACGAGCAAGAAAAAATAGAAAAAATTCCACTTTCTTCTACTGAATGCCCTTCATTCTCACATTGTTGAGAACTGAATGTGGCTCAAGATCTTCCTAGCCCAAACCTTAAGTACCTTAACAGTGCTTTTCTTGTGTGATACATCAGTCACTTCTTCAATGGACATCTCTCACTGCACCAGCCTCTATCATCAGCTGTGCCTTTTTGGCTTTTAGGCTGGATTAATCCTTCTGCAATCATCCAACAATCAGGAACAGATGGAAAAGGGATCCCTGATCATTCTGAGGAGCCTCTTGCTGGCACTGTCTTCAACAAAGTCTCTTCCTTGGGCAAAGTATTTAGAAAGAAAAGTCATTTTTTTTCCCTCTAAGAGACCCTGAAACAAAAAGCAGTGGATTTTCTACTGTTAAACTTTTGTCCAATTTCTTTTTTTTCTCTGTGCTAACGGACTGACGCAAAAGAACAAGATCCTAATTGCTCAGAGATAAAGTAATTGAGTGGTCTCCTGGGTGCTATGTGACACAACAAACTTCAATAGAGTTGACAAATGTCGATCCATAACACAGGATTAATAAGGCTGTGCTTAGCTTCCATTCCAGTTCTCCATTTGCTCCTTCGGTCTAACTAACACCCTGATTGCTTTGGGAAAACTGACAAATCTTTGCAGTTAATGAGGCCCTCCAGTAATTTATCAACCAGGTTTTCTTGAATAAGAAGGGCGCAAAGAACGAAATGTTTTTTCTATGCTACAGGAAGGAGAAACACTTCTGCCAGATCCTGGAGAGGCTGGAGGACTTTGCAGCTCTGCCCTGTGAGAGACAGGAGGTGGAATTACTCAGTGGGATGGGTTTCTCCAGCAGCCCTTGATATCCTCCTGTCTTGTGTGGATGTCACCAGCACCCTCCCCTATCACCTGTGAGACCCAGACAGGTGGCTTCGCTGTGATGCTGTGAGAAGTATCAGAAATGCATGATTTGATAAGCAAGTGCTTAACCCAGGCCTGGACACCACGGCAGCAAAATCTGAACTTTGTGTCACTGGAAACTGGGCCTCCCAGCCCCACCAGGCTGTCTCTATCAGTACACCAAAATGTAATTCTAAAGCGACTGCTTTCAAGTCTCTGTATTTTCTGGAAAATGTCATCACTTCTATAGAAATTCCAGTTTTTCCTCAGCTTTTTGTTAAAATAAAGTTGCAAAAAGGGAACATGGGAAGAGCCAAATTGCTGTCACCAGTAATAGTTCTGCTCTGAGCAGCACAGAGAGCCCACAGCTCTCAGTGGTTCTGTTGTGGTTGTGACAGTTGTAAGTCTGTCCGTCATCCGCCTTATTTTTAGTGCAGCTCTTGGTTTTATTTCTTAACACAACAGCTTTCACATTAATGCAGAACGAGATCAATTTTACCTATAATCTTGATGGGAAACAACTGCCATTAAGCTATGGAAATAACTCAGCACTCGCTGAACGTTTTATCTTAGCGACAATTTCAGTGTGTTGGCCAATCTGAACCTGGATCTTAACGAGAGCTGGGGGAACCTTGGCAGGAAGAGCGTGTTGCAGTTGGCAGCGATTGCTTCTCAAGGGCCACATTTGCACCATTATGAGAAGGGTTGGCCGACAGGCTGTGTGCCCTGACGTCCAGAAGCGTTGGTCCCAGAGCTGTGTCCATACCCAAGTCCACGCCACAGCCCCATGCAAAGGGAGAAGGGACAAGGCTGCTGTCTGCTGGGAATAGGACTTTGTTGCCCACATCCAGTTTTTCATCCTGGTTTTATACATCTCAGGGATGATTTGCAGCAAATATCTCTCTGGGTGTGCTGCTCAGTGTGGGCATCGTCATGGGAAGCAATCAGTTGGCTGTGTAGTCTGCAAGTCGCAGTATCTCTCCGGTACATGAGTTTGGTAACTGTTTGCTGTCGGGGATCTCAGAGGGCATGGCTTGTTCTGCTCCCCCAGAATGTCATTATGACCCCAGGGCTGAGGTTTGTTTTGCTGGCATCCATGCACCTATGGATAAGAGCAGGCAAATAGCTGGATTTATGTCTAAATGGAAGCATTCCCTTTGTGTAGAGCTTTTACTGAGGCTGAACCAAAACAGTGTGCTGAGCTCCTCCTTGCTGCCACTGAGCTGGATGGATAATGGATAGAAAATACTGATTTTAATGCACTTAGCACAGAGATGTCTTTCACAAACATACCTTGTTCTCTTCTGGGGAAATTTTTCTCTCTCTATGCTTCCTTCTCAGAGTGTGTGTGCTTTTCCATCTCTAGAACACCAGTCTCAGAGGGTTTTTTTGTTTATTTTCCAGCAAAATTCCCCATTACAGCTTGCAGGCATGTGAAGCACCACTTGCACCTAAACTCTGGTATGCTTCATCTCTTACTCCCAGCTGTGTGAAAACATAGATGCCCTTGTCCCGTAACAGCACTGAAAATAGCTCCACACTCATTATTTGGAGAAGTGACCCATTTTGGAGAGATCTTTGCCAGAATTATGAGGAGAGAAGGAATTATCAGGAGAATGGATGCTGTTGGATGTCCCCGGAGGGAGGTTTGAAAGAGGAAGAGTCCTCAAAACACCTGTTGCGGTTAAAATCTGGAGAGCCATGGTTATGCTTAAGTTGCTTGCACCCCCCCCCTGAAATAATAAACAAACACATAAAAAATGTCATAACCACTTTGTTCCCTGTGTTCACACCACCTTTTCTGGCATGGGATTCCTCATTCTGCATCTTGGATTGCCCTCCTGTGCCCCATCCCTCCAGGCTCTGGGCATGTCCAGCCAGCACCAGGTTTCCAGTAATACACACTGCAAATTGCCCCCCAGCTCGATTGGCTGCAGAGCACCACGCTAATGCCATTGCTTTTAGAAGGCAGCAAATTAATGATCCAGCACAGCTGGCGTCCTCCCATTGCAGAGCCAAACTGGAGGGACAGGAGAGCCCACGTTAAAAGCAGGACGGGGCAGGCGTTGGCTGTTTCACTTCTGTTGCAGCTCCTTAATGAGAAGGATAAAAATGCAAAGCTGAAGCATCGTTTGTCGGAGAGACAAGAAGAACAAGAAGGGATTATTTAGTCAATCATCCTGTCTGTTGTGGTTACGCTGCGGTTTAGATTCAGAAAACCACATTGCTGGAGGTATTATTCTGCATCTCACATCTGACTTGTAAAATCTGCCAGTAAATCTTGACATCAGAACCCAGACTGAGAAGCTGCTTGTTGTAATCGTGGGATTTCACCAGAACATCTGACTCCTGTGTAAGTGGGGAATTGTGTTTACGTGTTTGTCCCCTGCGCAGGGGTTACAATGCCTGAAAAAAAAAAAAAGCAGAAAATCATAAACCAGTCTCATGATTCAAGGGAAAGCTGAGACAAAAGCCAGACTTGGTGCAGCTCCATGCTCTCTTAACACGTCGCAAAGGAGTGGCTCCAAACAAGGGGAGAGGTGATTTCCCTCCATGGCAGTCCCCCACAGGGATGATGTTGGTCCTGCTGGACCCTCCTCTCACCTCAGGTTAAATCCCAGGTAAATTTGCTGAATGCATAGGGAGGGATGTAGGGGGTCTCATTTTCAGGTGTCAGCTCAAACTATCCTGAAGGACCCAATGTCCAGAGTCCTCAGCCAGGTGCTCTCAAATGCTTTCAAGCAGACTCTCAGAAAGTGAAGCCCTCTTTCTGCGTGTTCTTTGGTTACCATCCTAACGTCAGTCCTGCTGTCTTCAGGCAAAATAATCAGAATAGACTTCCATGTCAAAACTGAGAATAGAAGAGGCCATTACCTTCTCGCCCATCTACCAAGCTAAGTATTTTATAGAATCGATCAAAGAATCACAGAATATCCCAAGTTGGAAGGGACCCACGGGGATCATGGTATCCAACCCTTGTCTCCAGGCAGGGCCATCCAAAAACCAGACCCTATGGCTGAGGGTGTTGTCCAGATGCTTCTGTAACAACTTTGATGCCTTGACCACTGACCCTTGGAACATAACTTTCAATTTTGCTGTGGATCCTGGGACATTTATCTTTTTTTTAAAAAAAATTACAGATCATGATTGAGTTTATCTGATTCTGGAGAAAGTTTGGGACAGTCATCAAAAGGCAATGTCAAGAGTGAAACAGAAGGATTTTTTTGTCTATTTTTGAGCTCTTATAAGTTTTTAAGCCTTACTTTCTAAAGCCTTGGAATTTTTGACCATCCATCTTTAGTGATGATGTAACCAAATACACCCACACGGTACTGCACTATAACCGTGGGATCTTGCTAGGTTCAACATTTCAAATGCAATTTAAGGCCCTCATTTGGCTCTCGTGTACACAGTGGCTGTTTGCACACAGCAGCTGGAAGCCTGAAGCCAGTTAATGCTACAGAGCACGGGGCCCCAGGGGTGCCAAATCACCGTCCTGTGCAGCCTGAAAGCAGGGCTTAGAGCTGAAAAATCCCTCCTGCGTCTGCAGAGAGACTATTTACTGTCAGTCTCGTGCATAATTGCTGTTGTCGTGTCCTTATCCTTGTAAAAACGCTGCAAAGGATGTAGAGTTTATTTATATATTTATATTCATTTCTCATAAACGATTCCTTGGGCTCAGATGAAGCCTACGAGCGTGGCCAGGAGCAAGGACAGGGGTAAATGCATGGTTCAGGGGAAATGCTTGGAGGCATTTGCCGTGGAAATCTTCAGCAGCTCCCAGTGCCTCCCTGCCTTAGTTCTCCCTTCAATGCGATCAGCAAAGTGCCACGGCTCTACAGTTCCCTGAAAGGAGGTTGCAGTGAGGTGGAGGTCGAACTCTGCTCCCTGATAGCAGTGATAGGATGAGAGGTGATGGCCTTAAGTTACACCAAGAGAGGTTCAGATTGGTTATTAGGAAAAAAAAATGTCAGAAAGAGCAGTGATGCAGTGGCACAGCTGTCCAGGGAGGTGGAGCAGTCACTGTCCCTGGAGGTGTCCAAGGAACGTGGAGACGTGGCACTGATGGATGTGGTCAGTGATGCTGATGGGTTGGCGTTGACCAGATGATCTCAGTGGCCTTTCCAAAAACGTAATGATTCTATGATTTCATGATTCCGTTCTGGAGGCAAATGGTAGGGAAGAGTTTGTATCCTTGTCCCTGCGCAGTGCCTTGGCCAGGCTCATGGTCCAGCATCCTGGGATAGTTGTTGCCATGAGGTTTGTGTTGAAAGAGTGAGATTTCCTCTCTCAAAAGTGTCAGCAAGTGTAAAGAAGACTTCACTAGGATATTAATTTGCCTCTGAAAATATCCTAAATGCAAATAGCAAGCAGGCAGAGTGCTCTTTGATGGGAGCACACAACTGGGATGCTCAGCCTGTGCTGCAGGAAAAGGGCTACTGCTGGTGAGCCACTGAGTTCATTTCCATCTTCATTTATCTGAATGAAATGCAGATAAAAATGGCATTAGAAGAAAACAGGATACAGCATTTCAAGTGTATAAATTTCTGCTCTTTCTCGTAATCAGACTGGACTGCATGCAACCTGGAGAGAATTAGGGAGGGAAAATTATTTTTATCACTGTTTTCATAAGAAATGAAGCTCACAGGACATTATTGGCCAGGATTTCTCCTATGCAGGAATTGGCAGGGTGGAGGGACAACCTGAAAGCTGCAGATTCATCTCTTTTTTTTTTCTGATTTTAGTCAGAAATTCTTAATTTTTCTTCTGACTGTGGGTCTAGGGATTTGGGTAGAGGTCTTCACTGCCCAAATTTCCTCAAAACCTCCATTTGAAGCTTTATGGTCTGGAGAGCAGGAGGACTCCATGTACCACAGATATTTGGGCATAAGACAGTTTGAAGAGCAGTGTCCAGATCTTGCTGGGGTCACTAGCTGACACAATGTCCAGGACAAACTTTAACTGTGGGTTTGGCTGATCTGTGGAAAAATTAAGGTGAGAGGTCTTGGGATTTCCAAAAGTGACACAGATCTGCAGAGATGTTCAATTGGAGGCAGAGGGGTATGGATACGAGGGTGAAGAGACTGGAAAATCTAGGGGATGCCAAAACTGGATGTTCCCAGAGAAGTCTGAGGAGATGCAAGAGTGAGTCAGTGGACTGAACTCAAGACTGCAGGCACAAGATGGGAAAGAGCAAGGACCTTCCAGCCAAGAGCAGGAGCTGGCTGCCAGCACCTTGCCCAGACAGTTGCTTTCAGCTCCACATCCGATTGAGACTGCTGGACACAGCTGGGCTGAAAACCAGTATGAACAATAGTATTTGATACCACATGAACAGAGCTCTCTCCAGCTCTATGTCGTGTCTTCTGCATGAGCAGGTGAGTATTTCTGTACCAACAGCAAAGGCATTTATGCTGTTTTGGGAGGAGAATTATTTTTTCACGAATGACTATCCTTAATAAATATGCATTGCAAAGTCCTCTTAGCCTCCCTTGATTTACATCTGGGACTTTAACTTTGCATTACTGGGAACCTGACTTGTCAAAATCCCATCTATAGTTATAAACCTGCATGGGGAAAAGGGACAACAGCAGAAGGAACGAACCTATTAGGAATTCACTGCTCAAATCCAAGCCTGTAAAATGCGTTCTGTTTTCAGAACGATTTTAAAGGCTGAAAGGCACATTATGTAACAACACAAAGCATCACTTCACAGCTGCTGATGAATTTAAACAGCGATATTCATTGACCACACTACTGAAGCCTGATTTTACACTCCATCCTAGCATAGCCAGGAGCTGAGCCTCCAAAGTCAACACAATTATCTGTGCAATGGCCCTGAACTTCTTCAAGTCTGACTTTTGCCTTTGCTGGAGAGGCAGAGCAAGGTGCTGCATGGGGAGGAAGGAGCAGGGGGAAGAAGGGGCAGGAAGTCCCTCGGGCAGCAGTTTGGTGTGGGCTCAGAGGTAACTTGCATTTCGTTTTGAAAGTCTTCTTGTAAGCAAAGCCTTGCTGAAAGTTGCTCTACTGAGGGGGATTTCCTCAGTGTTTGCATCAAAACTGATGAGATTTCCCAGAAGTCAGATAGCAAGATTAAAACAAGCTGAGCAAAAAGGAAGAATAAGGATGGGAAGAAAGGAGAAATCTCAGAGAGGATGCTGGGGTGGAAGAGAAAATGAGCTCACATCCCTGCTCTCAGATACACAGCGACGTTATCTGCAATGGGATGCATAAGAAGGAGAACTAAGGCTGTCAGAGTGCATGCTTTCCCAGCTCTAGCAGTGAGTGCTCGCACTGCATCTCAGCAGCCATGGGCACTGCTCTGTGTTGGGCTGGTGTTGCTTCTCTCTGCAGTGAGACATTATGGGGGCTGTAAAATACCTGTCACAAGGCAGGAGCTCTGCCACAGGCTGGCAATGTGTACACCCTCTGTACTACAGTAATGTCTCGAGTATTGAGGTTAATGTAGAAAATCAATATGGACCACCACAAGTTCAGTGAAGTGGCAAGGGGAGATTACAGAGCTCAGGACACGTTGTGCCTAGATGCGCCTTCTCTCCCCCCCAGAACAGCTGTGTCCATAGAAACCTCTAATCAGCACCACTGCCCATGTGGTGGTGGCTTTAAAAACTAATTCCCAGTTGCATCAGAGCTTCAACATCAGCAATGGCAACGGCTGGGAGAAGGGCGGGAGGGGGATAGTCTGAGTCTATCACTGGAATAGTGTCCCTGGTCACTAGTGAAGGGAATCTGATGCAGCAGCTGGACTCAGAAGGGTTACTCAGAACATCACACATGGTAGGATGTGGACAACTGCCTCAGACAGAACTTCACCCTGCTGCCCTCGTGTTGGTGGATGGAAGAAGGTTGGAGCTGAGCTCACAAAGGAGGTGTCTTGTGCCCTGCTGGTCAGGTCCCTGTGTGTCCACTGTCAAGGAGCAGTTGGTGATGGCTGGTGGACACCAGACGTTCTGCTGGATCCAGGTGACAGTGGTGCCCAAGAATAGGGCTCCTGAGCTCAGTTCCTTTTGCTCAGTTACCTTCCTCCTGGCAAGGAGCCAGGCCAGCAATGCATCCCATCACCTGTCTGTAATGATCCTTCCCACTTCTCGCATGATTAACTGGTCTCTGTAAAGAGACCAACAAGCACATCATCCACCTCAGCTCAAGTTCTGACTGCCTAAATGATGAGATGTGGGAGAGAGACCTTGGGTCCTTCTTCAAAGCAAAGGAGCACATGCTCCCATAAGCTCAGCTGAGGTCACCAGCCCCTGTCCATAAATGTTGTTTCTCTTTATTTGCAGCTGCACTCCTGTATCATGGTCACTGTGCAAACAGTCGGATGGGCTACATGTGTGGGTACAACCCCAGCTGAGCAAAGTCCATCAGCAGCATGAATTTCTCCTTTTCAGAGCAACAGTGAACAGCCTCTGTTCACTGTTCACTTCGTCAACAGCCTCTGCCTGGCTTCTGTGCCTCAGGTGTGATGGATTCCCACCTACCTCTGAAGCAAGTACACTGTCCCAAAGCACTGCCTGGAGCATCGTTCAACCTTGTAGAGTCAAGTGTAAAACCCCACATGCCACAGGCAAATTTATCTGCACTGTGCATTTGGATGAGGAGGATCCAGTCGAAAATCACCAAGTGGCTTTGAGGTGCTACAGCTTTCTTGGGAAAGCAGCCCATGTCCCTAGAAAAAGTAATTCCCCCAGCAAGGCAGCACTGCTGGTTTCTGGACATCACATAGCTCTCACCATTCAGTTCAACTCCTGCAGTTCTGCAGACCCTGAGTGCCACCACCACCACTCTGTCCCTTGCAGATCCCAACCCATCCTGTACCAAATGATGGATGTTTGAGTGTGGGAGAGAGTTTTGAGCACCACCCCGAAACACACCCCTGGGCCACCTCTTCCATCACTGGAGGTGTGATGTGGACCTTCCTTCTTGTTCAGCTGGGTCCAGCTCCCCAGAACCAGCCAGTACTCCTGCAACCTGTCTTATATCCCTCTGTTGACAACCCTACACAGCAGTGGCTCTGCTCCAGGCCTCCCTTTTCTGCTCAATGATTGCCCTGTGTGACTGAGCAGTGACTCAGGCTCTGGGAATGGAAGACAAGTGTAGATTCTGGTCAACAAGGAGTTGGGCCATCCTCATCCCAAAATGCTGCTGCTCCCTGTGTCCTTTGTCACATAGGACAATCTCCCATGTACATTCTGCTTTAGCAAATGCTGCCTGTTGCGTTATTAATATGGTAATGTTGCAAAGGAATTACCAGGCATGCGCATTTCTGAACCACACAAGGAAACAAGGTAAGAAACGAATCCTCTGAGTCCAAACTGAGCAAAGAGGGCAGGACCAGGTCCAGATCCATCGTTCACTGGTTGGAAACTCTCAGTTTAAAGCATGATCCTCCTTTACATTGATGCCTGTCCCTGAGCATTCCTCCAGAAGTGCTCAATGACTGCTGCAGCTCCAGACATGATACTCCTGCAGAAGTCAGGCTCTTGCTGCCATACATGGGCTGCAAGTCAAGCAAAAGGTCCTGAGCAAAATGGCATTCACAAACACAAAGTGAAATTCATGAGCCTAGAGGAAACCCCCAAGGCTGCCAGGAGGCAGTGCCTGGGGAATAAGGGGACAAAGCACACTGACACTGTGGATCAGAAATTGCCAGGACAGGCAGGATGGCCCCAAGGAAATGGTGTGGAGCTGGGTGCCTTCTGCTTCAATAGATTTCCCCGAGGTTCAGCCTTCTGCACATTGCTCCATCTGACAAGAAAAGAAATGTATGTCCTTGTCCTGGGGATGCTGAAACAGCCAATGGAAAAGTGATTTTGTTGATGGGATCCATCTACCTCCAGTCACCGTGAGCCATGGGCAGGTAAAACATTCTCCCCTGAAACCAAATGGTTTTGCAGAACTACTCTGCCACCTTGCCACCCTTTCAGCCTTATTCATTAAGGCTGCATGGTGCCATTGTTGCCCAATCCTCTGTGCTTGTCTTTCTGCCCTGGGTAGGGCTGGGAGGGAACCAGCACCTTGTTCTGCTTTGCAGCACTGGGAAGCAAGTACTAAAGCAGAATTTCATCAGCTTTGATTGCTTTTGCTTGCCTGCCTGCAGCACATGTGGGGAGATGGTACTAAATTTTGGCCATTGCCCCCGAGGCAGCGTGAAATGCGAAGCCATGTGCAGAGCAGCACAAAACCAGTGCTTCCCAAGCATCCCCAAGCTGGAAGACAGCAGCTGCTGAGTGCACTGTATGCAGACACTGACCGTGATAGAAAGATAGAAAGAGGCATTGCAAAGAATGACACAGCCTATGACTTCGTGGGAAATGGATTTATCTTCTCCAGTCTGGTGTAAGGAAACATGTGTCACTGTGGGCATCAGAGTCTTCTGCCCATGTTCTTACTCTGGGTTATACTGTCTGAGGTCACCTTCCCATTAATCTCTGTCCAAACACCACTCTTTTTTCCCCATGCAAATACTGAACTTGAGAAACAGTGTCTGCTTGGGAGGCTGGGAGATGAAAAAGTGACAAAAGCAGATGAGGACTGGCAACACACACTGCACCCCATGGCTTGGTGGTGCCAGGGCTCAGGGACATCCACGGGCACAGGAGCAGGGGGATGTGCCTGCATCCATCGGCTCTGAGGTAAGCTGGGGGAGGAGGAAAGCACGAGGACTGCAGATATTGAGCTATGCTGGCTGAGGGCACTGGTCTGCATAGAGGAGCTCAGTCTGCAGCTGGCTGCTGCTATTAGCATCTCTGCTGCCTGCACTGATTGCTCTGAGCAAGCCTTGGGCTAACAGCTAGCAGGGTTTGGCAGTGCTGCAGCAGATCCTGAGAGGCCACAAGCTCCAAGGCAGGAAGGTGAGAGGCACAAACTGTGAGAGTGCCAGATCAAAGCCAGTAATGGTCTCAAGGTAATTAAAGTCATTAACAACACAAACTAGGATGAATATCTTCATCAGTGACCTGGTTGAAGGGATAGAGTCCACCCTTAGCAAGTTTGCTGTTGATACAAAGCTGGGAGGAGTGGCTGACATACCTGAAGGCTGAGCTGCTATTCAACATGACCTGGACAGACAGGAGAGTTGGGCAGAGATGAACCTGATGAGAAGAGCAAGTGTCGAGTCTTGTAGCTGGGGAGGAATAACTGCATGCATCTGTACAGATTAGAGGATGACTTGCTGGAGAGCAGCTTTGTGAAGAAAGAGCTGGGGGTCCTGGTGGACAGCAGGTTGGTCATGAGCCAGCAGTGTGTCCTGGTGGCCAAGAAGGTCCTGCGGTGTATTAAAAAGAGCGTGGGCAGCAGGGTGAGGGATGTGATGCTCCCCCTCTACTCTGCCCTGGTGAGGCCACATTTAGAAGACTGTGTCCAGTTCTGGGCTCTCCAGTTGAAAAAAGACAGGGATCTCCTAGAAGGAATCCAGTGGAGGGCCACAAGGCTGATAAAGGGCTTGGAGCATCTCCTGTATGAGGAAAGGCTGGGAGCTCTGGGGCTGCTCAGCCTGGGGAAAAGCAAATTGAGAGGGGATCTGATAACTGTCTATAAATATCTAAAGGGAAGTGGGAAGCAAATAGATGTGGCCAGGCTCTTCTCAGTGGTGTGTAGCAATAGGACAAGGAGAAATGGCCTAAAACTTGAACACAGGAAGTTCTGTAAGAACATGTGGAAGAATTTCTTTATGGTCAGGGTGACGGAGCACTGGAAAGAGCTGACCAGAGAGGCTGTGAAGTGTCCTTCTACGGAGGTATTCAAAACCCAGCTGGATGCCCATCTGTGAGAACTATTGTAGGGAACTGCTTTAGCAGGGGTTGGACTCGATCCCTTGAGGTCTCTTCCAACCCCTGCAGTTCTGTGACTGACTCTGGGATTTTGTGAACATTAGTACACAACCGCGCTCCTCTCTGAAATGCAGACCTCCTAGGCTTTTCCCACCACATCTGCAGATGGAGCATGAATTGGCACAGCAATTAGAAAGGCATCTGGGAGATGAGCAGAGTGCTGATGAAATGTGAGGAAGTGGAGAAGCTTTTCAAGTGTGGCCCTGGGGGGTCACCCTGTAAGGCTGACTCTCTCTCAGGTGGTTTGTGGGGAGGGTTTGTGTTCATCTTTGTGCCAGAAACCCACTACTGTGACAAACAAGGGCAGTCTGTCAGTGTAAAAGGGGTAACAGAAAGAGTACCATCAACGTGCATTGCACGCCAACTGCTTCCAGCTGCTGGGGCTGAGCACTCATTGCACAAACAGGAGGTTAAATTTGATTCAGGTCACAGGCACTCCTATACAAATTCCTTTTATTTCCTCTCTCATCTCACAGCTACACAGGTAACTGCAGGCAGATCTCGGCTGCACTGCCAGAGCAGCTCCTGGCTGGCACTGCTGCTTGGGCAGAGATGCCTGGGTTTCCTGGCCTTAGAGATGTGCCAGTTGTGCCCACAGCTTCCCCTCAAGCCTTTCTTGTGAGAGTGCTGCAGGTTTTTGAAGAACACAACTGCAGCCTCAGGACACGTCAGCAGGGCTGGTGTGTTTGTTGCACCCTTACAAGCCCGGCAGTACCTCGTGGTATCATCTGTTCACAGACACAACACATCTTCTCCCAGCACCACCAGCTGAGCTCATGCATGAAATCAAAAATTGTGTCTGAGAGGGAAGTGGAGTTAAACAAAAATTGTGCACAACAGGCAGTAGGATGGAAACCTTTCTAGAAATAACCCTTTAGCACCGACTTAAACGCTTTGAAGTGAAGGTTCGGATTTCCTTGAATGTTTGCCGCTTGGCTTTGCATTTTTCAAAGCCTCTTTTTCTCTGTGATGCCCCTCACTACGCATTATGCTTGCTTCTGCAAGCCCCAGGCCGAAAATGATTCAAATTATAGAACTCAGCTTTCTGCTTGAGCAACCATCCTGTCTGTGTGCTGTTCACTTTGGCCACCGTGTCTGACACATTCTTCCTTGTGATATGGTGGGCACATTTAAGGAGGCAGAAGCCATTCTTCCTCTGCTTGCATGCTGCTTTGGGGAAAGAAATGGGATATCAGCACCAGTGTTGGGTCGTGTCACAGTTTCCACAACAAAACAATGAGAACAGTGGTGATGTTTTGGTTCTGACACTCTCTCAGATCTCCAGGTCTGCTGGAGGATCTGCACTATGATGATGTTGAGAAAAAAGCATGTCTCGTTTCCCATCTTGTCCTCAGTGAGCATCGGACATGATGCAGCTCTAGTTCAGGTGGGATGCTTGGTCCTCAGACACTGGAATCTGCTGGAAGCCCACCTCAGAAAGAAATGAGTCTACTCTTGCTCTCTGCAGAAACAGGTTGGCACTATGGACTAGATCACTGGTCTCATTTCAAAGATAATTTTAGGTTTCTTCACATCCTTAAGTCCAAGATTCAGACTCCCTTTGGTGGAGAGGTCTATCCAGGCAATGCCTATGGAATTTGTTTACTTACCTGAGACCACAGCCCAGCCTCTAGAAATCTGACATAGCTTGGCAGATCCCAGTCCTCCCTCTTATCAGTGAAGATGCTCTTATCTGCATTCAGGTGCTCCAGCTAAGGCATGAATGTCTGTGAAGTGATGACTATTCTTGAGGCCTATCTGCTCTGGGAGCTCTGTTTCTTTAGGGCTGCAGCATCCCTTGCATGACACTGGGTAGCTCTTTGTGTCAGACCTCAAGGCCAATTTTCTGCAGCTACTGAGCTCTGCACCTTGGGTTGCTGCATTTCACTGTGGCATTCAGGAGACACTCTGAGGACATCAGCACCAAGTCAAGGTAGTGTCCGTGCTCACAGCATGGCACTGAACTCAAGAGCAGTAAATGGAACCACTTAGTCCCAACCATGTGCACTCTGCTGTGGCTCTGTGCCTCCCCAGTCACATTCCTGGGCCCAAACACAGCCAGAAAGGGGTGAGACATTCAAGGGCTGAACTCAGGAGATCTCCAGGCTATTTGCTTCCCTGCCTCTGTCTGGGACTGATCAGGGGAGGGTGAATCAAAGTCTGGGGGAGCAGAACAGCAAAGGGAGGGAGTGAGGTTTGAAGGAGAGAAATGCTGCAGTTCTCAAAACAAAGCAGCAGGAGGTAATGCATCCCCTCCAGCACCTCTTCAGAGGCTGAGGCCAGAGCAGTCCCAGCATGGATCTCAGATACTTGATTTAATTTTAAATATCAGAAAGAAAGTTCATGTTGGCTAGTCTGTTTTACGGTGTTGGGAGAAGTATCACAACAAGGGATGATTGAAACAGATTGCATGGGAACATCAGAAAAATATTGGCTAAACTTACTGGGCCAAATACTGATTTGATTCTGGAGCTATGGAAAGAGGCTAAAGGAACTGGGGTGGTTCCGTTTGGAGAACAGGAGGCTCAGGGGAGACCTTCTCTCCCTCTACAACTGCCTGAAAGAAGGTTGTGGTGAGGTGGAGGTCGGCCTCTGCTCCCAGATAACAGTGATAGGACGAGAGGTTATGACCTCAAGTTGCACCAGGGGAGGTTCAGGTTGGACATTAGGAAGTATTTCTTATCTGAAAGAGCGGTGATGCAGTGGCACAGCTGCCCAGGGAAGTGGTGCAGCCACCGTCCATGGTGACATTCAAGATAAGGGTAGACGTGGCACTGAGGGACGTGGCCGAGTCACAGGCATGGGTTGACGACTGGACTAAATGATGTTGGTGGCCTTCCAGTCTTAATGATTTTGATTCTATGACTCCTGGGGTGCTCTGCACATAAGCTGTTTTCCAGTTCAAAAGTAAAACGTGTCTTTTATGATCATTTGAAATGGAAAACGGGAAAACAGAATTGCTGAAGATGATGGCCTTCACCTCTAAAAAAATACTAAAATAAACACCGAATCAAAAGAAAGATGTAATTTCAAACAGGTAAAAGTGTCATTTTGAAAATGCCAGAACTGAATGTTGTGAATAATTCAAATGAAGAGTTCAGCACTGAGATGGAAAAGTATTAGCAGATATTCACTCTGCCCTAAAAACAGCATGACAAGCTTTGCCAGTTGGAGTCTTCACAAATTCCCATCCTGGCCAGCACCCTGAAGCTGGTTTTTGCTGGGGAAGGCTCTGCCTGGAGCCTGTTAGAGGCACTGGTGAAAACTGAACCTGCAGGAGCCAATGTGGGGCTTGCTGAGACACAGAGTGCTTTGTGGGTAATGACAGTGATGGGAAAATGTGCATCGCAGAGCAAAGAAGAAAGCAGGCCATAATTAGATATGCCGAAGTGCAACATCATAATTACAGTGGACTAAGAAGTAAGCAAATGACACGCAGCTAGAAAGCAGCTGATCAGATGGATTCTGAGCTGATTATCATAATGTAAATGCCAACAGCAATTTGCTTGAATCAGAGAGGTTTATTTGCAGAGCTGAAACTAGGTTTATCAGTCCTAATCAAAATAAAATCAATGTATATTTCAAAACAGATTACTGCTGTGAAACAAAGCAGCCATGATTGTTATTCATTATCTTCATCAGCACCAAGAGGGAATCATTTATGTTACTGCTTAATTACATAGATGTTAACAATTAATTAAGTCAATGCGATGATAGCCAGTGATTTGGGAAATGGAGAGAAGATCGTCCCCGATTCACGAGCTTTTGTTTTCTCAGCCCAGCTCCAAGCACAGTGCTGCTGACACTCTCTTTGGTGACAGCTTGTGGAAGCAGGGACACAGGCTGCTCGAGTCCTTCCCCTCCACCCCCACCTCACAGATGGTCAGACCCTGCTGACCTCCCCGAGGTCTCCACAAGCCTTTGCTATCAGATCGTCCACCTCCCTTGGCTCAGTGAGCAGAGTTTGCTTCTGTGCTCTTCCAAGGAACTCGTTACAGATTCTGGACTACAAAGTTTCCTTTCTGCAAGAAGAAAGAGCTGGAATAGCTGGATCAGGATTCCAGGGGGGTGTAAGAAGCAGAGCATGCCATACCCAGGGCAGCAGGATGCCTGCAGGTGCTGAGCACAGAGGTGCTGGGCACACTGCTCTCCTGGGTTCACCTGGGGCACGCTCTCCATCAGCAGTGCCTGGTGATGCTGCGGAGCAACAGGGCACAGAGGAGCTGTATTTCCTTCATCCAGACATCACTTCTCACTGACACGAGGCATTCAGCACAGAGAAGCTGGAGCAGAGGGCTGATCCAGACCCATGTCACTGCCTGGTTGTGCAGAAGGACTCCAGCCAACACCACCAGCAGCTCCGGTGCAGGCCAGAAGGAAGAACCTGTCTTCTTGGAGAAAGGGAGTTGTGTCTGAGCATTTGGCCATTTGGTCCAAACATCAGTCTGATCCTGAGCCACATTTCCCAAGGCATCCCACCAGGCTGGCCGTGACATCTGAGACACCCAACATGAGCAGCCTGACCTCCTCCCCAGTGCATAAAACATCCAGCACGCAGAGCTGAGCCCCACAGCTTGGCTCATGGTCAGACAGCCCATCGACGTGAGATCTATTGGTCCTTCTGACACTGTAACAGTGCTACTGGGACCTTGGTAAGTGACTTTAATGGAAACGTTGCCTAAAAAGTCCTCTTCGGCTCTGGATTGCAAAGCTGTGGCCCTTCCCTGCACACCTCCTGGTTTGGGTTCAAGAGGTCCTCAGTGTAAGGTATATTGCCAAAACCTGCAAGAAACTATTTTTAACAGCATTTTCCTTCTACCCCGCTGAAGGAAAAGTGGGCCATTTATATTCATTGTGCTTTACAAATGTACCCACCATAACAATCGCTTCTGATTATAGCAGACTTTGTTTTCCGTTGAATTTAATACCAAGAGAAAAATGACACATGACACAAATTTAAATAACACTTTGCTCCCCTCCTTCCTCTTTCCTTTCTGATCTGTAATCCACAGTTTATACTGAAGAATGGTATTGTTTCCAATTCTCTTGAATTATATTTTTTCATTTTTTGGAAGAGGGGAAGACTGCATTAACGAGTTTGCTTTTCAACAGCCAGGATTTTCCTTCGGCTCTCAGATGCTTGACAGCTCAAAGAAACAGACTGAAAATATTTGTAAGGAAAGTTTGATTTTCAGGGTCAGGAAACTGTCTGATCGTCAAGTATGTACTAAAGATCTTACTTGATAAAGTCATATCCAAGCTGTAATCATGGATTTCGGTCTAACTTTCTCATCTAATGACTTGGAGTGAGGCTGTCCAGGGCGATGGGCCTCACAGGCTGCTCTCTGCCATAACAGAGTCCTTTCTGACTGCAAGTAATTTCATAGTTAAAGAGAAGGGAGGGATGAAAGCATTCAGCACAGCCCAACTATTCTCCTGTTACTTAACAAACTGCAGTGTTGCTGTTGATTATACTGAGAACAGAAATAGACCATGTTAAGCACATCTGAACGCCACTTTCCTCATTCAGCTGATGCATTTTATCACTGTGAACATCATGCAAATGTTTTCTCTGGATATGAAGATATTGCTATCACCCTCTGCTACTTCTCCCTCACTAGCAGGGCTGCAGGCATCCAGTACCACAGGGGCCGTGGCCGGGAGTCTCACTCCTTACATGATTTGCTAAGACTGATATTCCTCTCTAGAGGTACCAGGTTGAACCTGGTATCACCATATGTGCTATTCCACATGCTACTGGTGAAATGCATTCATAGAATCATAGAATCACAGAATGGCCTGGGTTGAAAAGGCCCACAATGCTCATCCAGTTCCAACCCCCTGCTGCGTGCAGGGTCACCAACCAGCAGCCCAGGCTGCCCAGAGCCACATCCAGCCTGGCCTTGAATGCCTGCAGGGATGGGGCATCCACAGCCTCCTTGGGCAATCTGTTCCAGTGCTTCACCACCCTCTGGGTGACAAACTTCCAACCTAAACCTAAACCATTAGTATCCAACCGAGTATCCAACCTAAACCTAAACCATTCACGTTTTCCTACAACAACCCGCTCACCCCAAGGTTTAAATATAGACCAAGTGTCTTTCTGCCCACCTCTCATCATCTGATTTCCTTTTGCTCCAGTAGAATTTTGTACCTTCAGCTTTGTTTTAGGGTCTAACTCAAGAGATCTCAAGAACCCAAAGCACTGTAGTTGCTGAGCTGCAAACAGAGATAGACACTTTAATATTGAGGACTGCTGGTCTAAATTACAGCCAAACCAAACCTGGAAGCCTGAACCCTCTACACTTGCAGGTCTGAAATCCAGACTGGTGGTCTTCTTCCAAGGCTCTCTTGCTCGTCTATGAATATTTTAGGTGAAACAACAGAGCAACCAGAGCTGTAAGGACAAGCACTGTTTTCAAGCATTTGCTGAAGCTGTTTTGCATTCATGCAGGCGTTTGCTACCAGCTAAGCCTGCAAAGCCCTCATGTTCCTGCACTCCCATAGCAGCCCCCTGCTCAGAGGCAAAACCCACAGCACCAAAATCCCATCCTGATTTTTCAACAGATGGCAATGGCACAAGGTCTCTGTGCAGCACACAGACACGCTGCCGGCCTGCTGCCACAGACAGGAGCAGCTTTAAGTCCTTTGGCTGTCAGAATTAATCAAGCATTAAAGCCAGTGACGAGCAGATTTTGCTGATTTAATGAATAATTCCAGCTCGTTTGGTCCATCTAATTCCAACTATTAGAAGTGAATCTGAACTGACTACAGTCTGTCCCTGCTTATCTTAGTCAATAGCTTTAGATATAGGTCAATGCAGGTAATCACTTTTCAAGGGATTCTTGAACATGGTGATAGTTGCTATTTGAACCCTTTTTTCTACCTGTAAATATCCTTTCCCTCATTGTTGCTATTACTTTTTGCCATTTTTTCCCTTGTAAAATCAAACATTTCCTTTCTTTCTCGTAATGAAAATGATTCCTTCTGTCTCCTAATTGAATCTCTAATTCAACATGTAAGAGCCATGCCTTCTTAGGGCTCTTCTCTCACTGAAATAGTTTGTAATAGAGGAGAATGAGCTCTGCGAATTCTCACTGTGCTTAAGACAACCCTGTAAGTGATCATGATTAATGTGGTTATTGCTCGAGTGGGAGAAAATGATGGACGAAGGAATTGAATGGCATCCAAGGAATGCTCTTTTATACCAGAAATGCTGCATACTCATTTCTTCTGTTCAAGCTAAAGAGAATTTATAGACAGAGACATGCTGCTTAGTTCATCAGATAAAAGACATTTAGATCTCATCAATCTTAACCACTGCAGAAGAGAAAAATGATTATTTCTGACAAATTGATGACATTTGTTTTGTACACAGGTAAAACAGATCCCAGAATACCTGCACAGGCATCAAAGATGGAGCCAGGACAGCAGTTTCAGAAAGTCTGGGCTTCACAGAGGGCTCTGTATACAATGAGACCCATACACAAATCCCCTATAGTGTCCCATGGTTCAGTGTTTAGCAAATTTAGGAGCACCTGTCTAGAGATACCACAACTTCTCACTGAGCTGCCCTACAGAAAACACAAAGTAGGAACTTCTGCTCGCAGTTTTCCCACTCTGAACAGTTAGGAAGGAACAGAAGTCAAGCAAAGAGCCAGCAGATCCTGGGAAACACTATCCATTGTATTCTCTCCTGGAAGACATAGCTGTTCTGTGAAAAGCAGAATGCATCTGGTGTATTCAGGCAGGTCATGGGACATACCAGCAAGCTGTGGACTGAAGACAAAGTTTCTTGGGAATGCTTGTACACTTGCAGGCAAAGATTATGTGTGAGTAAAACAGGCACATTGTACAACTTCTGCAGTAATGGAGAAGCCGGTGTGTTTGTAGTTACAAGAAATTAGCTGCATCACACCTTGCCTTCCCAGAAACTCAAGAGCTGCATTTGTCCCACAAGATGAATCAGATGTATTTTCTTTGGATTTGAAGTATGAAGAGGATTTAAGAGCTCATTAGTCTTACACAGTGTCACATAGGCTGGTAATCAGAGCTTGTCCAACTCCATCAGTGTGATTGATCTTAGGGCAAGGCAAAGCCAAGTCCTGCAAAATTCCTGTCCTGCCTGCAAACAGCTGCCTCCAAGTAATGAGCTGCAGACTGCTCAGCAAGGAAACAGTTCATCCCCACCTCTGTGCCTCTCTGCCATGGATTTGTGCACATCTGGACATACAGGTCTCAAGCAGAGGTTCTGTAGCAGTGGTCCTGCAGCTTCCTCCATCTCACGCTTGTCCTGTGACATCCCAGCTTTTCTCTCTCACATTGCTGAGAGCAGACAAGCCTGAAGCAAAGCCAGTCCACAGATGGATTCAGAGCAAATCTACAAAAAAGGTCCTGAAATAATGCACATTTCAGAAATTAGGGAGGAGGTGGAAGGAGCGATACCAATAAACACGGATGATGATATATGCAGGATATTTGAGGATGACCCGAAATTCCAATTTTATAAACGGTGATGGAGGAGAGCTCTGTCTGAAGGCTGCAGGAACTTGGAATGGGATTTCTATGGCTGTGTTTGGGGAACAATAGAATTTAGTGGTTTTGGAAAGGTATGAAGAGCCCAGAGATAATCAAATAGAGTATCTTTGAGCTCAGAGAAGAGATGAATAACTGTCTGTATGGATTTGTCAAGAACAAATATGTCAAGCCGATCTAAATTTCATTTATGACAGTGCAAAAAGCCTTGTGTACAGAGGAGAAACAGCCAGTGCCATAGATCTTGATTTTAGAAGGGTTTTTGACACTGGCTCCCATGATACTTTCATGAGATAGAAAAATATCATCCAGATGAATATATAATTGGGTAATTTCCAAGCTAGTTAGAAAATTATAGATGGAGCAATCATTGACAGATTATTGTCAAAATGGGAAACTTACTGTATGGATTAAGCTTTCAGTGCTTTCAGCACTTGCAGTAATGGTCTCCTCTGTGTTGCTTATCTTTTAGGCTCTGCACACATAAGGTTAATGTACAGCCAGTCATCTTGTCCCTGCATGAAACACAGCATCACTTAAAATGATTCATCCTCTATACAGCAGCAGCAAATTCAGCCTTCAACATATTGGGGTCCCTAGAATTTCTGGTTTGGTCTGCCCATCTATACTCGGCACCAAATTTCTTCCAAAAATTTCAAGTCGTGCTACAGGCTTCAACTTCAGCAAGAAGCATATTGTTCCTTTCCAGTGTTTGTACAGTGCCAAACGTGTGGGGTCAAAGTGATGTCCAGAAAGAACCACTGTTTGTGGTCTAACAGAAGGGATGCATCCTCCAGTTCCAGGAAAGACAAGAAGTGGCAGGGGAATGGAAAAAAAAAAAAAAAAAAGGAATGGAAATCCAGCTGAAAAAATAGGATGGGATGAAAAGAGGAAGGGAAGGG
>NW_024884893.1:0-37842 GCF_019232065.1 Centrocercus urophasianus | reverse complement strand
CGGGGCAGTGACACCCTGTATCGACCAGTGGGTTTATCGGAAAGGTATTTGTCTCAAAGTAACGCCAATACGGTTCTCTTCGTGTCAGTATTTCCATCGCTAAAACCCCGCATTTAGTACAGTTCTACCCCTCCTGAGTAGATATCCGGGTCGAGCTTTTTGTTTTACATTTCTCAGCTGCAGGTGAACAGCATTTTTCTTTAAAAGTTTGCGGTTTCGGTCCTATTTCCCACCCTTCTCGTTACTTAAAAAAAAAAAATTTTTAAATTAAAAAACACCCCGCATCTCCCCACCCCCCCCACACACAGCCCATTCATTTCCCAGGCGAACTGCGGACTTAAAAGCAGTGATGGGAAGGAAACGCAGCGGGCAGAGGCAGAGCTGCGAAGCCCCCTCCTCAGCTTTTCCTCTGGGCACAGCGCTGCCCAGGTGAGGGGCCATTGGGTTTCCTTTCCATTCTCCCTTCTCACAGAGTACCCCACAGTTTCCTCCGTGCCCCCAATCGATGGCTCCTAATGGAGTGGGGCGCGTTACTGATGCCGGAATAGAGCCACTAATCTGCTATTGCCAAACAGGGTGTCAATCAGGACTTTATCTCGGGCCGAAGGAGAAAATAAAAGAAGATAAGGCCTCGCTCTCGCCCTGGGAAGAAAGCTAAGGGGGCAAGAGGGGGAAAGTCTTCAGCGCCCCGTGCCTTTCCCAGACAGTGATCTTGCAGCGACCTTGAGCTGCGGTCGGGGTGGGCAAAGGGGCCCGAGCAGCGTGGCTGCTCCCATCCTTTGCCCGAGGGACACCTGCGATTTTCAGTTGTCTCCTCCTTTGCCCCGAGGCGGCCCCACCACCGCCCGCAGGAGCCGACCCCCAGCGCCGCGCAGCCCCCTGCCCCGCTTCCTCTCTCCCTGACTTCCTTCCTATTTTTTTCTCTTTCTCATTTTCCCCCCTTTCAATCCCTCTCTTCGTCTTCCTTCCTTTTCTCGTTTTTCCTTTCTTTTTTTTTTTTTCTTTTTCCCCCCCTCTCCCACGTTCCTCTTCTTCCTCCGGCCCCCGTCCCTGCCCTGCAAAGCGAAAACGCAGACAAGCCTGGTAAAGCTGTCGCGAACGCATCTTTCACCTTAACAGAACTTCACGAATTTCGGGACTCTCACCCAGCCCCATTTTAATCCCCGTTCCCAGCCCCATTCCCAGCCCCGCGGCGCAGACTGCGGCCGTAACCCGGCTCCGTGCGGCTGCCCCGGGCATCCTGGAAATACGCTCTGTTCTGACGGTGAAAATGCACATTATACGTGTCACCTAAACTGCTCCTGAAAAGTTTGGTTTGTTTCCTTTAGCTCACGGTAAGCGCAAAAAAATAGAGATATCTACAGGATGGAAGGGGCATTCCCGTTCACCAAAAAAGAGCACTCCCCCCCGGTCTGTGCCCTTGTCCTTTGTGCAAAGGTTGGACGAGACCAACGTGGTAAACGTGTGTATCTGTACGTCTGTGTGCGCGGAGGGGAGTTGGGGTTGGGACGGACAGAACCAGGGGCTGCAGGCGGTGAGGCCGGGCCGCGCTCTGCTGCCGGGGCGAGGAGATGGTCGGAGCTTTCCCGAGAACTTTCATCCCTTCAGAGGTGAAGATCCGGGTGCAAAGAGCCACTCTGGTTGGCACAGGGTTTGGTGAAGCTGGTGTCTGCAAGGACACGTGCACGCGCACCTCTACATCGCTGTAAGAATTAGAGCCGTTCCATGTGTAGCGAGACGGATGCGTGCTTGTCTCGTTCGGTCTGAACGGAGCCGTAGTTGTGTGCACAGAAAAACGCGCTTTGAGAGAACACTCGGAGCTCATTCCGTGCCCGTCTGTTTTCTTTGGGAGGCGAACACGAGCTTTTACCTGCTGGGCTGCGCGGCCGCGGGCTGAGGGAGCGGATCTCCTGCCTTCGGGAGCACATTTTAGGCACCACGCGATTGGAAACCATTCGTTTCCACAGAATAGTTTATTTAAGGGAAAATAATCTGCTCCGACTTCAGTGCCAAAGCCTCCGAGCAGAGAGCCGGGCGTTACCCGTGGGTCCGGGCTCCGGATCCCCCCCACCCGCACCCGGGGCCACAGCAGCGCCGCTTGAGACAATGCCTATTTTCTGTCATTAATAACTCGTTTCTTTAAGGAAAAAAAAAAAAATCTCGTTTGGATCCAAGATTGTTTTTTATGATTCAGTTGGACAAGACGGAACACATGTTAGTTTAAGCAGGTTCATGAAATAGCTGTAAATCAAATAAAGTTTACGAGTTTAGCAGGAAATACTGAATAGATGAAAAAAAAAAAAAAAAAAAAAAAACAACCCTCCGCCGAGGCAGAGAACAGCAGGCTGAAAGAGCTGGTGGAGTTTGTCCTGCTCTGTGTTTCTCTCTGTTCTCTTGTGCATCTTGCCGATTAAAGGCCTCGAGACCCCGTGTTGGCGCCAAGTGGCATGTTATTAATCAGTTATCCGTAGGTTCAGTCCACATAAGAGAGAAATTTAATCACCAGAAACCAGACCCGACATAAAAGAGAAATCTAAAATCAATTCCCGGCCGCCCGCCCCCCCACCTCCGAAGCGATCACAACGAGCAGAAGCAATCAAGATCTCGCTCCTTCTCCCTTAATTGCACCGCGCTAACTTCTTTCGGCTTTACCCCGAAGTGCATTAAGGAAAGAAAGAACAAAAAGGAAAAAAAAAAAAAAAAAAAAAAAGAATAATAAAAAAGGGAAAATAAAAAAAACCAACAGAAAAAAAAAAAATAAAGAGGGGAAAGAAGAAGAAGAGGAAAAAAAAAAAGATTAAAAAAAAATAAAAACACCCAAAGAAACAAGGACCCGCAACCACAACGCAACGAGCGTGTCCTTGATCTCACTGTAAAAACGCGTGGGGGAGAAACAACCCAGGCGGAGCCTTTCATAATGAATATATATATATACATGTATATATTCCAACGAATCGCGCTGTTAAAATGACTTTTGAAGGCTCCCAGAGAGCGAACCCCCACCCCAGATGCCTGCAGGGGTTCCAGCCCCGGCCCGGCTCTGCTGCCCTCAGCGGCGGAGGTGTCCCGTTGTTCCCCCTCGCCCCCACCCCGAGGGATCCCAGAATGAGAAGAACCCCGCAAGGTTCTGCGGGCTGACAGCAGTGCTACTGGGAAACGAGCGCCCCAAAACTCTGACCCTCCAAATCCCGAAGCTGAGCGCTTCCTTTGGGCATTTCCTCTCGGCAGCAGCACCATAGTTCTTTCCTCCAAGGCATTTTGGGTGGAACTCTCCGGTTTTTGGCTAGGCCAAGTGCTTAGATGAGGAATCTCTCGATCCTCCTTGCTGTCTCGGTAGCGGGACAGGAGAGGATGGTGCCCTCCTTCGGGAGGTGAAAGCAGGGCAGAAGGACCAGAAATTTCAAACACGGGGACAACAACATCCCGTTATCCCACTCGGGAGACCCCAAACACTTCCCTGCTTGTACTGCTGGGACCGGCCCCACACTGCTCCCCCAGCAACCGGGCACGGAACCGCAGATCCCACGCGTGTTTTGCGTGGATAGCGCTATCCTCCCGTCGAAGCGGGGCTGGATGAACCCCCCCAGCTCCGGGGTACGGTTCGGGGTAGGGATGCTGCGTCTGTCACCGCTCCCACTGCATCCCTCCTCACCTGCACGGGGAGCCGGCGGCCGGGGAAGGGCACCCGGGGGAGGATGAGGGGGGAGACGGGCGCTCCGGGGATATATTTGGAAAAGAATTTCCCAGCCTTTCCAGCAAATCTGTGCGAAAGGTACCGGCCCGACCAGAGAGGCTGTCCTGAGGGCTGCCCTTCCCCGTGCCCCACACTGCCCGCACTGCCTCACCTCGCTGCCAGCTTCCATGTCCCGCACCAGCGGGGAAGGCATTTATTCCTCGAAAGGGGACAGGAAGACACACACACGCACACACACATATGTATATGTATATATTTTGTTCCAAGTTATGCGTACCCACGTGCAAAGAGAAGCGCTTCACCCCAGTCTGCCTCCAAGCCCCACTGGCTAAGGTTAAAGCAAACAGCCCCACTCGTGACCGCGGGGTTCTTTGTGGAGGGGCTCCCACCTTGCCCGTGCCAGCCAAATCTGCTTATTCTGCCTTTAAAAGGAATTTAAAAAGCAGCAAGGGCTGTTGTGTGGTCTCGACTTCGGATGGTCAAAGGGTGAGGGAGAGCCTCCCACAACCCGAGGCCCCACCTGAGCAAGCCCGCTTAGGATGGCTGGGTGAAACCCGCCGTTTTCCCTGCGTTTTCCCCAAGATTTTGCCTCCACCGACTTTCTCCTCCAAAAAACCTAGAAAACATCGATTTGGCTTTACTTGCCTGACCTTTTTTTCCCCCCTTCACGCTGATCTGATCGTTTTCTTACAGCCCAAATAGACTGGAAACCACAGAGAAAATAATCAAAGTGCAGCATGTTTTCCCACAGTAGGAATGCATGTTAGCACTCTCTCCACGTCTTGATCCTCTGTTTGCGTGCGGGTATTCAGACGGAGATGCGTTCGGGGCAGATCTCGCACAGATGCAGAACGCGTTCGTGTCATCCGTGCCCCGATCCTGCGAGAGCCCGAACAGACGGGGGGAGGGTGGGGGTGATTCCTTGTCCTCGGGGTGCAGAGTCTGAATTTTTGTAGGAAACACAGAAAAAAATGCGCGACAGTGGGCGCCCGGCCAACGCTGTATCGCTGTATTCGTGCGCGTCCCCACTCGCGCACCGCCTTCACCCGTGCCCGTGGGTGCCACGGCACCACGCAGCCCTGCCCTAAGAGTTCATCCCGTGCCGAGGACAGGGATGGGAAACAGGGGAAGGGGATGGGAAGGGATTTGTTCTCCTCGGCAGAGACCCATGGCCCCGACCCACGGGCTCGGGTCCCGCTCCGTGGGGAGGAGGAGGAGAAGGAGAAGGAGGAAAGAAGTCTCCTTCTGGAGCAGAAAACGGTTTTCCAACCCCCACTCGCCGCCGAGCCCGGCCGTAACCCCTCCTCTCCCCTCCTCCCGCAGCTGCGCGGCGTAGGTAGCTGCAGATAAGTGAAAGTGGTATTTTTATAGGCTGATAAAAGAGACTTATCTCGGCTTTCCCGAATCTGACAAAGATTCCCTAATTGGTCATTTGCCCACTGAGGCTTTCCCAGCCCGGAGGGCGGCTATTTTCAGCCGTCCGAGGGGTGTCGGCCCCGCTCCCATCCCCGCTCAGAGGAGTTTCCCGGCCCGCTGCCTCCCGCACCGTCACCCCTCAGCCGCTCCGTGCTGTAGTGGGGGGAGCGCATCAGCTGCTCGCTGGGTCCTTCCCCACAACCAACGCTCTCAAGCAGAGCTGAGGCTCTCTCTTGTGTGTGGACAGAGGGTAAGGATGCACGTTTTTGCGCTACCCCATCCCCTCTGACTGATCGGGTGCGGTGATGAAATAGAGATTCAAGTTGAAAATTAAACGGACACTTCAAATACAAAATTAAATAGACCATTTAATAGAAGTTTGTTTTCTGTTTGTGCATCCCGGGGCACCCCTGGACCCCCACAGGGCTCAACAGCTGCTACCCAGCCCAGAGCAGCATCACCAGCCTTGGTTCACTGCTCGCAGCTCCACTTCCTCTCATGTTACAAAAACAAAAACACACACAAAAAAACCCACCAAAACAAAACAAACAGGAAAACAAAACAAAACAAAACAAAACCAACAAAAAAACAAAAAACAAAAAACAAAACAAAAAAAAACAACCCCAAAACAAAACAGTAACCCCAGAGCACAGAGGAAATGCACTCATTCCTACCTACCCAGACCTGGCGGGCGGCTCACACGACAAGCCTTGAAGTGAGCTGGGAAGTCACCCACTAAACTTATTTCTCATTTTCCTTTTCTTTCCTGTGGAAGGGGGCAGGGAACTGAGGGATTAACGGCCCATCTGACCTACCAGTGCCATATGCGCATGAATCAAGCACAATCAAAGGGCCCAGTGTCAGCATTAGCTTGACCCCTCCGACTGGCGTGGGGCTCAGTGCGTGAGGAGGCCTGTTCTGGCCAGAGCAGCAGAACCCTTTCCTCTGGTTATTAATGCCCCCGAGGGCCCTGCCCAGCCTGCGGGTTGGGGTTACAGACACTCTTGGTTCAGGGATGCTGGAAGCACAGGGGGCTGCCTGGCCAGCCTCAGTCCAGCAGCACCAGTAGGATGCTCCCACTCCTTGGAGTCCGAGCATTGATTCAAACTGTCTGCTCAGAATCACGGGAAGGAGGAAGGAGAGTGTTTTATTTGTTCTTATTTTATATACACATCTTTTTCCCTCGAGAAAGTGCAGAACATTCTGTCCTTGTGCTTTTTGTCATTTTGTCATTCCGTGACTTTGTAGGCATGATTTCACTGAGGTGATATGAAGGTAGAAGCTCAGGCTCCCCTTGGATGCTCTATGGCTGGGAGCCAGCCCAAAGCCCAAGGGAACAGGCGGAGGCCCGGCCATGCCGCACATTGAGCGGGCACACACAGCGTGCTCCAGGTCCATCCTTGCTGCTCATTCTGCCTTCGTGGATCTTCCCAAAAGGTCCTTTAACCAAGTCTCCATCAGCAGAGCTCTTTGTATGAGCTGAGTCAGGTTCGAGAACTTCAGAAGATACCCCACCATCCCTCTTTCCATCAAACATTCCCCACACTGTGAATTAGCACGTGAATTAGCAAGCAACCATGGGGAGCAAAGCCATCACTCTGCAGGAGATGGCTCTGAGGGGATGTGCACAGTCCTGTCAAAGTTTCAGGTTCGCCCTCCATTTAAATGTCACGTTTAATGGAAATAATGCACCCTCGTCTCCTCTCCTAGTCCAACCTGGGCTATTTTTATTTCTTTCACACACATTTTTACTTAACGCTGACTTTTGCTTTTAACCTGTTCCTTCCAAATGCGTACATATAAAAAATTCTCCTATTAAAGAAACTGATGTCAACAACTCTCTCAGCAACACTTGGCTCTTCAGCTGTAATGGGTTCACTGTCATTAAATCTTGTCATTTTTATTTTTGCCAACCGGTTGGGTGAGAGAGAAGCCAGTGGGAGCAGGGATGGATGATGCGGGCTGGGAGGGCTGGCACGCTGTTGTCCTTGTCCTTGTCCCAGCTCTAAGCTGTGCTGCTCCTGGCTCTCAGCAGGCTCTCTGCCACTAGGTTTTGGAGGAGCATCAGATGCTGCATCACAAACTGCAGACAGCACTGCCCATGAGCCATCATTCTGGGGACAAAGCCAAAGCAGAGAGGAGGACACCAGGCAGAGCAGGAGGGACACACACCAATGGCAAGCACTGCAGCTGCAGGTTGCACCCTCATCCTATGGAAGTCCCCAGCTGGGACCACAACTTCTTGCTACACGGCTGTACCAGGGAGTGCCCTGCAGCACTGGAAATATTCATCTCCCATGGATATCACTGATGTCATGATGCAATCATGGGATGGGATCAATAGTTAGATGTCCACTTCCTTGTCAGCTGAGTGGAGATTCCTACGTCCCCACTGGCTTTCCTTAGCCCTGAGATGTGGCTTACCTTGTTGGGTTGCTCCTGAGCTGGTTTGGTGGTGACTGCACACTTTCTAATGCATAGGTGTTGTTATTACAGAACCAGCACACGCCCCATGCTCTCAGGCGGTCCCCTGGTGAGCTCTGAGCAAAGGCTGGGTGCATCAATCCTGATCCCCACAACTGCTAAAGGCCACTGTGCCTAAATAGTTGCCCAGGAGCTAGGAAACTCCAAAATCGAACAAGTTTGGAGCCATTTTTTGAAGAATTGTGGGACCATTTGTAAAATGGTGTGATCTAAAAGATTGAGAGAGATATATCCATCCCTTCCTAGCCTCGCTCTTGACTCTCTCCAGACCACGTAGCTGGCTTCATTAGTAGTGCTGGAGACTCAGCAGCATCTCATTTGGGTAAGATGTTCTAGGAACTGCTCAAAAATCCATCAGCTTCTGATTAAACTGCAGCCCAGCTAGCTCTCCCTGCAATTACTGCCAGAAAGTCATATCAAAGAGAAGGAAAAGAAAGAAACTGGGTTGGGACTGCAGGAAACAGAAGCAGATTTGCCCTGAGAACAAGTCCTTCAGTATCCGCAAGTTGGGTTTAAGTGGCACTTAGCATTTTTACAAGCCCTGGGCATCACAGAGCACTTCAGCGATGGCAGAGAGCAGCTGCATTATTCAAAATCAGCCACAGCAGTTGTACCAACTCTGAGCAGGGTTCCTCAGGCCAGGACCTCAAGTAAACCCTCCAAAAAGCTTTGTCTTCCTTTCAAAAGGAAGGAAGAGACTGAGACTGATTATAAGCCATAAATCCAATGTATCATAGCTGTCCAGGGACCCTGGCAAGGAAGCAAAGCAGCTCGAGATGCCGGATAGCTGAGGTACCTGCAGAGGGACCTCTAGCCAGGTCACAGTGGCAGGCACCTTACTCATAGCAGTGCAAAACAAAATGAAATAAAATAACCTTTCGATTTCTACTTCTATGGGAAGTCCCTAGCACACATTTGGCGCAGTTTACGGGATGATGATGACAATGTGTTTCTCCTAAATAAAATCCATTTTTAAAGACTACATGTGCAATTACTTTGAGTTTTGGCCTGTATTCAGGAAAGAATTTCCCCTCGGGTCAGATTTGGCAGGGACTGGTGAGGTTTTCTTGCTTTCCTCCATAGGGTGGGCTACGGTCCACTTCCTAAGATCATCTGGACATTTTCACCTAACAATTTCCCTGCTACTGCTGGGAGCTGGGACACTGGCAGTGCCCTTGATCTCTCCTGCATGTTAGAGTTTTTGTGGCTTTTGGTCTTTTGTACTAACGGTCTTAAATTTGTTATAGGGTGTTGGGAAGTGTTTTACGGCCTGTAGTGCATGCAGTGGATGTTCTGGGGACCCCTCTGGATTAAGCAGCTATTGCATGGTCACCTGTAATTGAGAGTGCCTTTGCTCACTGAGGCAGGTGGTCCCTCCCTGTGCTGTCACTCCTCCCTCACCTTCCAGTAGCAGGGCTCTGACATCCAACTGCAGGGCAGTCTCACACAGAGCAG
Source organism: Centrocercus urophasianus (assembly GCF_019232065.1). Taxonomy (NCBI): domain Eukaryota; kingdom Metazoa; phylum Chordata; class Aves; order Galliformes; family Phasianidae; genus Centrocercus; species Centrocercus urophasianus. The sequence continues at coordinate 28,793 of NW_024884893.1, read as the reverse complement.
TCACATGTGACATCCCTCCTTCCTTTTATTTGAAGGGGGTGCTTATAAACCAAGGTGATGGGGGGGGCATTAGGATAATAAACAAGGTGGAAGCCCTGGGACTGGGAAATTACAAAAGCTGGGCTCTGCTCCTGCCTTGCTACTGGCTGAGGGCAGGGCCTTCCCTCCTTCACACCTCACTGGATACACATTCAGACCGTTGCTTAACCCTCTCAAATCAGAGAGACTAGAATGGGTGTAAAGACACTTCCTGTAATGGTGGAGTTGAATACCCTACATACCCTACATATGTACCCACATAGAGTACACAGAGCCTAGACTAACAGCCTGAACTGTCCAGTTGTTTTGAACTGTCAGCTCTGGCTAATGCACACAATGAGCATATTGCCATGGTTCTGAGCTTGGGCAGGTCTTCAGAGCTTCCACAGAACAGGCAACAAGGGCACATCCATTCTTGCTAAGCACAACACTTTTGAAATCAAGCATTCTTCCATGCTTCCTGCTGTGCAACATGTATTTGGGGACATGGTTCATTCTTGGTTATATCATTAAGGTATTCATGCAGCAGAATCCTAGGCATACAGTAGAACGGGTGCTACTGTTGCATTGGTCTTTTCCAAGAGCTGAAGGTGACAGACAGATTTCCTGCATGGCAAACTAGTGTTCAGTGACTAAATTTAAGCAGGTAAAAATCCTGTTCCATAAAGTATATGAAAAGAGAATATTTTTATGTATGAAGTTTCATGTTGAAGCTCACACCTGCCTGATCTGGGTGTTTCTGCTACTCACTGATAGCACATCATTCTCCTAAGACCTCTACTCCTACAGAGTGCCCAGACGGCTTCGGGACTGCCTGCAGCAACACCAAATACCTGATGGACAGAACGGCTGAGACTCCTTTGGGATCCAGGGGGTGTGTGCACTCAAGCCCTTGGCCATGTTCTAAGCCCCGTGTCCTCCGACATGAGCTGCACAGCCAGGAAATCTGGTCCGAAATGAGCAACAGAACCCCTGTCTCCCTCTCTCAGCCCCAATGTGCAGCGCAGATATATTCCCTCTAATCCTCCAAAGAGAAAAACAAACAAGCATACAAATGCCAAAACATTTACTACTCCCCAAATTACTCAGACTACTGCTAATTAGTCTAAATTTACAGCAGCTGCACTACTGGAAGTGAGCTCAGCCGTTAGCCCTGGAAATTACTAGGACATATAACTTTTTACAGTTTTTTTTTTTTTTTTTTTTCCTGAACTTATAGAAATCTACAGGAATGTTCCAGCATACTAACTAACTTCATCAGCATTTCTAAGCCTCCTTTATTCTGCACACACTGGGGTAACCATGAAGCTCACAAGCATGAAATCCACACAAATGCATTCGATCTCACAAACTCTTGCACACAGCAAGTTCAGCCATGTATGTCCAGAGAACCACATAGGAGAGGGCGTGGAGCTCCCCAGCCCTATTCCTTACACCTCGTTCATCAGCTCTTACTGATCAACACAGATCAGTGCTGAAGGCTTTGGAGGTGTTCACTGTGTTTGGATTTCATTTCTCCGTTTCCTGGCGGAATTACTGAGCCATGATTTTCGGCGTGCGTTATGCAGGCTGGGTCTCAGCAGAGTACAATGCAATGCATTTTCTGGCAGGACAAGCTCTAGATCTGCTTGTCACTGCGCTTCAGAAAGGTGGGAAGTTGTTCTGGGTGATACTAGCCTGGAGCAGCTCAGGCTTGCAGCACCCATTAGGGCTTTACTACCTTCTACCCACCCTTGCATCTACATGGCTCAAACAGAACTTCTGCTGTGAGTAAAATTCAGCCACAGATCCCACATAGCACCAAGCAGCAGATTAGTTTGCTTTGCTGATTCACCAACTGCTGCAAGCTAGCAGAATTTCCTCCTTGGGTAATTCTCATCCATTTAGATCCCCCTTACTGCTCCAGATCCGGAGGTAAGATCATAAACAGTTTATTTGCACCTAAAAATGGATAGTGCAGAAACAGCAGGTAGGCAGACAGGTAGACAGTCAGACAGACACGATGATAAGCCATACATCTGGCATGTAAGTATCATGGCAGTGGAATTACCATTCCCCAGCCAAGTTTCACGCTTTGGGGAGTTGTTTTGACGTGCTGTCAATGCAGCACCAGAATAACCTGATTTATTTCCCCTGTTCTCTTTGAAAAGGTCTATTTGGTGCCATTTATTTTGCACTCACTTACTCGCCATCCTATCAGGAGGCGGGAGGTCAGGGGGGTCACTCCTAAGAGAGTATCACGTTCTGCACAGAATAGAGAAAACGCTCGAAGTTAGTGGGAAGGGAAGAATTCATGATGGGGCCTCCTTTCAGCCTCTGCTCTCCCACAGTGGGCTCGTATACCTCTTCCCTTTCCACATCCTTGCTCTTCCTTTCAAATGGAAAAGCCAGGACCATTTTTGCTGTTATCCCACCAGCAGCAGTGCCCCCCCACCCAAACAACCTGCTCCGGTCTCGCTTCATTTACGTCCCCTCCAATCCTTGGCTGGGAATTCTCAGGATTCCCACCTCAATCCGTTCTCCCCGTGTCACACAATAAAATCCTTCAGGCTTTTCTGTCTTTGCCTATAAAATAGATATCAAGTCCCAAGCGGCTGTAAGAAGAACTGAAGCCACAGCAGTAAGCAGAAACCTTGCTGGTTTCAGAAGGGATTGGTACAACGGGCTGAGTTGTTTTTAGGCAGAAAGGATATGGTGAATATCTGTATCAGCATACACACTGCTATAAATCTAGTACTCATGCTTAGTCCGTGTGTCAGCTCTACACTGGGACAGCAAACCTCACACCCCCAGAGCTCACCTCAGCCCAGTGGGAGAGAGCTGGGCAGAGCTGTCTCTGTCCTGCAGAAGCACAAAGCTGTTGTGACAGCAGATCTGCTGCTGAGACACTTGAAACCCACAGAGCACTGCAGCGAAGTGGACTTGGTGGGATGGCAGCTGAAACGCAATGCATTTCATGACAGACAGCATCAGAGAGAACACGCAGATGGGTACGTGACCTTCTTCTTCTCTTGGAACGTGACGCAGATGGGCAAAGCTGGAACAGGGATGGAAACAAAGCCTGATAGATGGGTCTGCAGCAGGAAGAACAGCCTGCCAAAGCAGAGCTCAGGCAACTGTCCAAGCCCACTTCAGTGCCACAGCAGCAGCTCAGACCTGCCCGGTAGCAAGGCAGGATCCCCTCCCACTGAGTCTCGCCTGCTTTATCATCACCTCCTGCACACAACCAGCCCTGTGCACTCCCCTCTCGACTGTCACATCAGTCAGGAATACTGCCTACACGTCCTCCGAGTGCAGCCACAGCTCTACCAGGACAATTTTAACTAACGGCTCTTCACCTCGCACCTTTGCTTTGTTTAGTTCATTAGTTGGGGAACATCCATGCTCAGTGCTAGGGGGTGACTGGACTGGGCATTAGATCATGGAATAACACGAGCTCTGTGTGCAGCTGAGAGCCAGCACTTGACACCTGCCTTCCTCCATCCTCCCAGCCTGGTACTGCTGCTCTCCCTGCTCTGTTCATCACCCTCACACATGATAGCTCCTGCCTGCCCGGCTGTCCTCATGTTTCCAAACACATGAACCCACTCCATTGCCTTGGTTCTCCACACCAAGCAGCAGCATTGCGCTCACCACGTTGTGTGTGTATCAGAAATCAGAGCACTGAGAGTGTTACATACAGTCAAGAGGAGCAGAGAGGCAAAGAACAGACTTTTCACAAAGATCTTCCCCCAGCAGCAGGAGAGGCACCCTCACTGTCTCAAAAAATCATTTAAAAAGAGCAGTAAGAGCAATTAAGGATTCCTATTAGGAGTGATAACAGGATCCCAGGAGTAGCAATCAGAGAATCCAGTACCACAATCTAAAGTAATGTAAAAAGAGGCATGATGTCCAAGAGAAAGGGGGGAGATATTCCAGCACACACTGCAGCATTTCCCCCTGGAAATGCAGACAGGTTTGCTTCATTTCCTCTTAAGATTTTGCTGAAATATCAAACAGCACAAAAGACCCCTATTTGCACTGAGAATATGACTGTTGAGTGCATAAACTCTCTCCACATTGCATTAGGCACATCTGCATTCGCCAGCCAGCCTCTCTCTGCTCCCATTCCTAGTCTGAATAAGAGAGAAATCTGAACTGAGGAGCTGGTTCTGACAGTCCTTCATTTGCAAGTCTGCTTGTCTTTCACAGGCGTGTTAGCTAGGGAAGCTCACCAAATGGGAGCACAAAGCTCTCAATGGTTCTTATGTCTGTCTGTAGAGAGGACTTCCCCAGAGCAGGACGAGGGCTTGGCAGGGAGGCACTGCCCTGCTCCCCATGGATGGGCCCTCTTTTCCCTTGCCCACTATTTGGTCTGAGCCCTTTCACACCCTTGCTATTTAAAATCCAGCTGCTCTGCCAGTCTCTCTGACCCAGACCTGTCTCCTTTTCCACTCCCAGTGCTTGCTGTGTGATCCTACACAACTCTACTACCTGGAAACCAAGCAGGAGGAAGAAGAGCAGCTGGAATTTAGAAGAGCATTCAGCCTGCAGGCTGAGGGCAATGTTGGAGGAGCTCTACAGCAAGAAGGACTGAAAGAGAGGAGGGAAACCTTGCACACTGACAGCCACATCACGCTAAACCAACGACAGGCTGCTTGAAATCCCCAAACTGAATAGTTATAGGAGGGTGCCTACTAACTACCATTTTATTACCAAGTTTTAGTTGCCTCAGATGCTTCGGGAGTGTGTGAAGGGATTAGGAAATAATGCTTTCCTTTGTTAACCTTTCTGTCAGCTTTTGCTGCTTTGCCAAGACCAGACATCCTCCAAAACAAACAAAATAAATGAACAAATAAAGACCTCATCAGCCCTGAAATGTGCTGAAAAAAGAACGGTGTGAAAAGACTCGATTGCATCAAACATCAGATCAGGATGAGACAGCATCTCCAAAATTCCCAATAAGGATCTTTTACAACAGAGATCGACACTGTGGGAGTCAGACAAGACCCTTCCACTCGCAGTTTGGTCTGATTTTCTGCAGCTCAGAGGCTATGTGCTGCTTCTTCAGCATGGCAGGGCAGGTAAAACCCAGGAGAGAGTGCAGCATAATGCAGCTAGCAGTGCTCCAACTGTTTACCTTGGCCCATTGGGGATCCACAGAGGACGTCCCGGCAGCCTGAGCCTGGCTTGCTACCTGCTTTTAATCCTTGCTGCCATATGCCAAACTGTAATCTGGGCAGCTAGCACAACACAGCCTGCTCCCCTAATGGCTTTCTGTGAAAGCAAACACTGCTATGGGGACACTGCAGCCTCAGGCATGGAAGGAAGCAGTGCTCAAGGCTGAGAAGTCACCTCCATGACACCTTCCTGTTACACTGTGGGGCTTAGAAGATGCAGGAAAAGGATGGTCCGAATGGTGACAGTATGGACCAGCTCCTGCCATGACAACGCTTTTGTGCCCTCCACAGGATGGCAATGGCTTCAAGCAATTGAGGCAGCACAAAAGCCACCTCACCCAGTAGATTTTCTCCCCGTTTTTCACTTTCACTGCAGCCCAGTTCCTTGTCAGTTTGCAGAAGGAGAGGGTTTCTCAGCACCCAAGCCCCTGAGATCTTTCAGAGAGCTTTCTACTGCCCTCCTGAAGCCTCTTCATCAGCCTCAGAACTAACATAAAAGTGGCTGAGGTTAATGTCGGAGAAGCCAAAATTTAAACTGAGAATTAGCCTAAATAAATCATCGCCTATGAGGCCATGCGGGGAGAAGAGGGGGAAGGCACTGCTGGGACCCCGTGGGACTGGCAGTGGGGTGACACGGGGTGCTGGCACCGCGGATGCACACCCAGAGGCCCCATCCAACCAGTTGGTAGAAACCTGGGTGCAGCCCCACTTTGGGGACCTGGCTCCCTTACGGAGAGCCTCTCCCCCCACCCCAGGGCCGCTTCCTCTCTCCCTGCGGGAAATGCCCCTCTAATGATTCCCCTGCTCTGCAGTTTGTCAGGCTGGCTGACTTCAAGCCATCCTGCATCTGTTTCGCCTAGAGAGCCGCGCTCGCCTACATTTTAATAAACCCTATAATTTACACATTTCCCTCATACCCTGTAATTTCACCACCCTGAGACACGGCAAAGGGAGAAAGCGCAGAGCTGGGAGCGCTCGTAGAAAGTGCTGCCAGAGAATCAAAAATAAGTAGAGGGCTTAAATCTGCAGCAGTAAAATAATCCAGGGGAGGGAGCCAACAATGACTGAAAAATAAACATCTCCCCCTGCACAGCCGCAGCCGATCCCTCTCCTCGCAGCCAGCCCTGCCAAGAGATCGGGTGCGCTGGGAAACGCGCCGGGGGACTGCAGGAAAAAAATGGATGTGGATTATATGGACCCCTTTTATAAGGCAACTGCTAGCAGTAACTACATTTAAATTTATATGTTCAATAAAGTCCCTCTTTTTTTTTTTTTTTTTTATCCTCCCCTCCCCAACCCCAAATGCCAGAACCACTCGAGGAAACTGACACACGCTTCCCATTTGAAAATGTGTTATTTGACCATTTTTATTCTCTGCTTTTGTTCTCGGGGCAGCAGTCCCTCCAAATGCAAGGGGGGGCACTCCTGTGCAGAGATCAAAGCAGCTCTGTGTATACACACACTCTCACAAATTATGTATTTGTGATCAAGTAACGCAGCATCAGGAAAAGCTACGGGGGCATGTGGGAGAGTGAGATATTTACACAGGCCTGGCCAGAGGCAGAGGCATTATTTTAATTGTTTTTCGCCAGTGCCAAGTCATCTGTTCACAAATGCATGTGTGTGTGTAAAGATGATGGAGAGACCATCCTGCAGAGCCAGGAAACGTGGCGCTGACCCCCCAGGTCCCCAACATCTCTTGCGTGGCCCTGGATCCTGCTGTGTTCCAGGCCCCTGTATTCCCCACTTTGCTCGTGGCTGGACACACGCAGGCCCCTTTGCTGCCCTGATCACGGCTTTATGGCTCACATAAAGGAATATATATATTTCCCCTATAAAGGCGCTGCTTAACCGAACAGTCTTGAGCTCTTTGGCAGCAGAGAGGGGTTGAAAAAAGAAAAAAAGAGTGATGGAAAAAAAAAAAAAAACCAGGAGAAAAAAAAAATCTAAATTTTGTTGTAGATTCTATAGATGACAAACGAAACGCTGCCCCTTGAATTTTGGGTTGGAGAGAGAGGAGGGGGGGATGAGAGCTGCTGGGGATGGGTGTCGTGGTGGAAGATGAGGGACTGAGCCCTGCCCGTGCCCCCTGTGGGGAATATTCCCTCGTGCCCCCCCCACCAGACACGGAAGGAAAGACTTCCCCCCCCCGGGGCCGGAGCCTCTGGGCATCCCTGGGGACAGCCGGGCCGGGCTGGGGGGATCCCCCAAGGCAGAGCTTGTGGAAAGCCAACGAGCTCCGAATCAGCGAAAGAGGAGCAAGAGAGAAGCCAAGTCTGGCGGTGTGTTTACGATGTAAAATCATGATAAAACTTACACTGAAAATATTTCAAACCCAAGAAGGGAGTGGGAAGAGAGCTCAAATGGACTCGAAATGTCCTTTGCAGGCGCGTGGCTGCAGGACGGTCGGAGGAGAACGGATAAAAGTACTCCGGGGAGCTGTAAAGCTGGAAGTCTCTCCCGCTCGCCAGCACGAAGCCTGGGAGGCGCAAGGCAGCGCGGAACGGCTCCAAAATCGGGCGCGAAGCACGGCGCAGCGCCTTGGAGTTTCGCGCGAAGGCAGGGGAATGGGAGACCCCCCCAGCCCACCTCGAGTGCGGTGTCCGGGAGCTACGAAGGGGGCTGCGGCCCCGTGCGCCCTTCCTCGGTCCCAAAAGTGCCACCGGCAGCCCCGGCGGCACCGTGCATGCAGCTCGGGCCGGCTGCGGGGCTTCGTCCCCCACCCCGTCCCCCCACTCAATCTGCATTATTATTAGCAGTATTTTATCCTAGGAAAAACAAACGTCTCCCTCCCTTCCCATCACACGCGGGGGGTTGGGGGGCGGGGGGGTGGTAGGGGGTGGCAGGCCCAGATAACAAAGCAGCTGGTGTGGAACGAAGTTGTAAGGAAATAATTGATATGTAATAAGGTTGAGTGAATCTATCCCAAAGAAAATATTGCGTAAGCGGTTATGATTAAACATGCCCGGGCGAAAGGCGCTCTCATAAAGGAGTAATGGAGCTAAGGAAACAAATGATCATTGGGAATGTTAAACACAGAGGGGCATTTCATCACACAAACATAAATTCAGCTTGAAAGAGACTTAGGGGGAAAAAGTCCCCCCTCTACCCCCAGGTTGTGCGATGGACGCCGTTTGAAGATGCTGGGAGCCCGCTGCTCGAGGGGGCCGGATACTGCCCAGGCTTTTCAGAGCCGGAGCAAAACCTATTTTCCCTCCCCACAAAGGGTTGTCCCCGCCGGGAGCGCACCCCGGTCTCCTTGTACCCCGAACCCAGGTCCATCCCTGATTTTTGTTAATCAACGAAAAAATACAGCGAGATTATCTCGGATAAACGAAAAACAGAGCAAATAAACACCCAAGCCCTCCCTTCCTTTTAGCATCGCTCTTCTCTCCCGGGCGAATCCCATTTCTAGAGGCTCAGAGGGCGTTCGCACGGTGGGAAAACTGTGCTCCATTAATTCTCGGTCCAAATCTCCGCCGCTGGAATTGTTTCGAGCTGGCAGCTGTACAGGCAACAACGTGCTGTTGGCTGAAGCCTCTCAGCCAGCCACAGGAGTCCGGGCTCGGAAGTTCGTTAGGAGGGAAATAATTCTGTTTGGGGCTATTTGAGTTCGGGGAAACGGCCCCTGCACGGCCGGTACCGATCCCAGCCGCAAAGCCAGGCGCTGCGGGGCGAGTTATCTGGTATTTACCCCCATGCGACGAGCAAATCAAAGCTTCGCATTCACTTTCCTCCTCTCTAAAAAGCGGGGGCAGCTCAGTCGGTCGGGGTTGCAGAACCGGCTCTGTCCCAGCCCTCTTTCGTTTGAACCAGAAATCGGGGAACAGGAGACGGAAGGGGGGTGGGGGTTAGAGGGGAGAGGGGGGGAGATATTTGTGTAACAACTTGAAATAATTTACCCCAGAAAGAAAAAAAAAAAAAAAAAAAAAAAGGAAATCTGGGCAAGAGTTTATCAGGCAGTTCTCTTTGCCAGCATGTTTAAAATGTATAAGTAATTTTAAAGTGTGTCTTCACTTAATATATTTTCCCCTTTCTCCTTCAGATGACAAGGAAGAGCAGTGATTGCAAGATGTCTACAGATAGCGCCCTTTAAGAGTTTCCACATTGTATGGTTAGGGGGGGGAAAAAAAGTGTTTGTGGTTCTTAGTGCCTCCCGACAACTTTCTTATCCTCGTCTCGTTTATGGCTCCCATTGTTCGGGCTGCGCAGGGCGGCTTTTAGATCGCATTCGTTCTTCCCGTCGGAGCGGCACCCCTCAAAACGAGGGAAAAGAATTCCGGGGTGTCTGCGTGTGTTTCATGGGAGAGAAAAGGATTCCTTCTAAACACACAAAGCGGAGAGAAAAAACCCCACATCTCTGTTCCAAGCGGCGAATGCAGCTTTACCGACTTCGCATCGTTTTGGTTGGAGACGGGGCTTTGCTCCTTGTTGGTTTGCTCGTTTCTTTTAATGTCTGAATTGATTTTATTGTATTGTTTCCGCCGGCGCGGAGCAGGGCTGCCACGGCCTCGGTGCCAAAAACCCGAATCGGGATTGCTACGAATTCTGTGACAATGTCGTGTGACAAATGACAGCGGCTTCAGCACGAGAGTAAAATCATCTTTTCCCTTTAGGAGGAAAAAAAACCAAAACACTCAATTTCCCCCTTTTCCAGACAGGCACATTTTTCCTTTCCCCGTAATTTAAAAGACGGATGCCTCCCGTGCCGGGGAGCTTTCGCATTGCACTTGCTGGAGCGAACCCGCCCGTGCCTTTAGCCAGGAGAGCTGTGAGTGTCCGAGGAGGTTTCGCAGGGCTTTCTCCGGCTCGGAGAGAAGATGTTTCATTCCTGATTTCCTCCCCGCCGCTTCAAAAGCGCTGTTAGCCGCGAGGCAGCCCCCTCCCAGCCCCTCGCCCCACAGTCCTGCTCTCGAATCCAAGCTTCGAAAGCACCTGGAGAGCGGTAGGAGGAACGGCCCGGTTCGTTCCCTTGGCTTCGTGGCCAATGTTGGGTCAGTCCGGACTGGTGCTGCGGGATGGGGCAGCATCACAGAGGGCAGGATGGGGGAACTGATCTCTGCTCCATGAACAGAACCTCCCAGCCGCGGAGTTCGGGCAGCAGGGACGAGAGGCGGGTTTGCAGAGAACTGTGTGCGGAGACGCGGTCAGCCCCGAAATCTTCCGGGGCACCAAACGATCGCAGCGATCGGGTAGTTGAGTTGTGAGACTCTTGGTTAACTTCGGCATCCACTCCTAAAACCAGTGCTTAGGAGCTCTAATCCATTTTTTATCCCGGCGTCAAATGCGTATGTTTGCGTTTGAGCCGCGTTCAGAACCCCGAGCAGAACCAGCGCTACGTGAGTTTCTACTCCGATGTTAATTCCCAATCACAGTTTTTATTCCCAATCGACACTGCTCATAAGGAGTTCTAAGGATTTCTTTCTTCCCCTCCGGGGGGGGGGGGGGCGGGGGGGGGCGGGCGGGGCCAGCCCGACCCACTGCTTTAAGAATTGGAGGGGGTGCGAACGGGCAGGGATGCATCACTCGGGAGACGCGAATTTCATCGAAACGCAGTTATTCCGGCAAAAAGGAAAAGGATTTTAAAAGATCTTAAAGTGGGAGAAAACGGCCCTTGAATCCCTCCCTTACTGCCTTGTGCACGGGCTCTGTCCGGGGGCGGTGGGGCTCATCCCAAACCTCCCAGCTCCGCACCCCTCTCTTCGCCACCTTCTGTGCTTTGTAGGAATAATGGTTCTCACGATTTCCGAGATAGGAGGGGGGTAGAAATGGGAAAAGAAACACGTATTGCTGTAGAGCGATTTTTGGACGTGGGCAGCTGCAAATGCTGAGCTGCAGAAAAGAGCCCCGAAAGAGCACTGCTCTGCTCCGGTGCGGCTTCCCCAGTTTCTCAGTAGAGACCGCAGAGCTGGGAGACCCCGACACCACCGGAGCTGAGCTCTTTTCTGTCTATTTCCTCCCCTGTTTGCTCCATTCCTGCAGTCGTCCGGACGGAAAAAGCAACCCTGCAGAACTGCGGGACAAGTTACTGATGCACATCGCCCCTAAGGCATCTTAGAAAACACAACGGACCAAAAAAAGTAAAATAAAAAAGTCCCTAAAATTTGTGCCATCAACAATCAAGGAGTGCCAGATCCTACCGACGGTGCAGGAAAGGGGAGGCGGGGAACGGGGTGGGTTTTTCTTTGATCAATTCCTAAACAATTCCTATTATTACTTTCTTTGCCAACCAAGGCTGAATACAGGGTCCAAATGGCAAGATTTGCCTTTCAAAGAGTAACATGAAATCAAAACACCTGTTCTACATTAGCCCTCTCCCACTTCCACCTCCCCTGTAAATGAAATCATTTAAATTGGGGGAAAAAAAAAAACAAAAAAAAAAAAAAAAAAAAAGTGTGTGGGGAGGAATAAGAGAGAATAAGCTTATTGTTTTTCTTATTTGACACAGAGCTGGAAAACCGGGCATCACTTCAGGTGGATACATGAGTAATAAGGCTTTGGCGAAGTGATGAGATGAATTCTACCACAGCATCTTCGGGCATTTTTGCATGCGAAACCCAAAGGAAGCCAGGGGCAGCCCCAGCCCTTCTGCCCATCGCAGCCACCTGGAAAGCAGCAAGCCCAGAGGCAACCGCCAAAAATACACACTGCTCCCCCAGCACCCTCCTCACCCTGGCGCAGAACCCACGCACCCCTGGCCACGTGCCCACCCCCTGGGCTCCACCCCACGCACGTCAAGCCAACCCCACGCGTGCCCACCCACCGGGGTGCCCCCACTCACGCACCCCTGCCCCCTCTCACCCCCACCCTACAACCCCGGGCGCAGTCCTACAGCCTGCAACGGAGGGGAGGGGGGAACCGGGGGATCCCTTTTACCTTGGCGGCGGACAGGGTCTCATGGAGGCCGTGGTGCCCCTGGCAGCAGCTGGGTTGGCTACCGGCCCTATTTCCGTTTGTAACTACGAGGGGACCCAATGCGTGTCCCAGATAAGGTATCACGGTGTCTCTGCAGTCCACGATCAGCACCTCAGCTCGGGGCTCGGAGGCACTGCTGGCAGCCGTGCAGGACAGCGGGGAGATGTCGAGGCATTTCTGGGAATAATCACATCACACAAATGCTTACATTCTGGCTTCCTTTCTCTTTACCCTACCACCAAGTTTGAAGTCACACCTTCTACCGGATTGTTTAAGGTCTCCGGGTTGGAGTGGGGGTGGGTGGCAGTGAAGGAGTGTGCGTGTGTTGGGGGGAGATTGCTGGTTGTTAATCTATAGGGTTCCTGCAGGCCAATAAAACTAGCGTGGTCAGAAATTTCTCCCTTTCAATGGAAACGTCTCCCTCTTCCCCCCACACCCCCCAACCCCCAACCCCACAGCCCCTAACCATTGCTGTTTGTTTTGTGCCTGGACTTCAGGGTCTGCCAGGAGCACTGCTTGGTTGGGAGCACTGAAACTGCTCAGGCAGAGCTTAAAAGTAACAAAAAGACTTTGTTTTCCCTATAGAGTCACATAGGGGTTCTTGTATCTGCATACACATTGTGGTAAATGCACCTGGAAAGGGGGCTATATATAAAACTACCCTGTGCACGCATGCCAGGCTGGGTCTCCTGAAATGCAAGTGAAGGCCTTAAACCTGCAGCATCCAGAGAGCTCATGTGCCTGTTGGTACAGAAATAAAGCCTGCATGCACAGGGGCCAAACATCCAAATGTGGAGACAGAAGTGCAAATACCTCTGCACGTATCTAGCACTCACTTTGCATATACGGGCAACTAACTTCATTAGCTTCATTGTTTAGTGAATGCTAAATGTGAAGTTGGGACTGGTATCCCAGGGCTGCAAGCTGAAACTCAAGCCTTTCTTACAGAAAGTCACCCATCAGAGTGATTCCCACCAGCATTTCATTGTGTCCTCCCCCTGCTCTCTGCAGCTCGCCTGCAGTTTTGTGCTACCATCTACTGTATGCTGTGCTCACCTCTCCAATCTTCCCATTTGAGCAGCAGCTGGAGATCTACTCGGAAATCTTAAACTCAGCCTGGTTATTGATGCAAGTAACAGGGCAGCAGAAACAAGCCCTGGTGCAAAGTGCTGGCAGGTCAGCTCCATCCCTCTGCTCATGTTTTATATCAGGCGCTCTGCTTGTCTACCAAGCAGCCCAGCAGACAAGGGCTGGTTTATAGCTTTCTGTTCATCCCCCCCACCCCCCGACACACACACACTTAAGATGCTCGATTTTACATTTACAGAAATGGCAACCTCTGGCATTGGAAGCACATCTGAGAACATGCCCCTCCTGGGCTGATCAGGAAGGTAACCAGCACTCGTGGTTAATGGGAAAGGGAAAAGCCAGCAGATGGAGACGAGCGCTACCTGTCTGAGAGGCAGCGTGGGCCACTGCATGGCTACTGTCAGAGGGCAAAGCCTTTGGCAGCACCTTGATCTCACTGTCACTCTTCTCATCCTTCATTTAGGTCATTCTTTTCATAGTGGAGCCACCCCAGGACCAAGAACTGCCTCTTCTTTATGCAGCTTTCAGACAAAACCAGGACCCCCATCACGCTGGGATTCTGCTGTGTCCTCATAAATAATTAGAGCATGTGTGCACCATGCCTATTGCCACAAAAGCTGCCTTTTGGCTTGGCTCTCTGCTTATCTCCTAATGCCAATAATAATAACAATAATAATAATAACACGAACATTGCTTGGCGGATTCGAACCTGCCAGAAAGGCTGCAAGCCAAGTGTTACACTTGTGGGAGGTATCTTGCAGAGTACTCCAAGAATCTTTTGTTGGGCCTGGTCTTATTTAATATTTGCATTAACGGCCCTGTAAATGGGTTACACAGCCCATTAATAAAATTGGCAGATGCTACCCACTTAAGGGAAGCACTAGTGAAGAGCAAGAGAGGTTTAAAAAGAGGGAGGAGGAGGATAGAGAAAAATAGGAGAAAAAAAATAGAAAAAAAAAAAAGAGAAAGAGTACAAAATAATATGTGTGGATTAAATTCAGGAAAGGTGACAGGAGAACTATTCAAAATCCACATTCTTCCATTGTGGTTTCGTCTAAAACCCAGTAAATGTAACTGATTGGTCCCAGGGAGAGCGTGGGTCAGCAGAAAAGCCCTCCCAGCATTCTCTACTGGGCTGAGAGGTGTCACAGCTCAGATCAGATCTTTGACATGAGATAAAGCTCACAGACAAGAAGTGGATTGATCAGATACAAAGAAGAAACCGGGGGAAAAAAGGATGAAGAATGTGATGTAATCAGCATTGCTGCCTCTCCTACCTCAACGGATACCCAGGTGGGTGCAAAGCGTGGAGCACACGGCTGGGGGCTGCACACCTGCTAGGAGAAGGTGCCACCCAACAAATGTATGGGTGCCCAGAGCCTTTTGTCAGCACACATCATTGGGATTAACCCCCACCAGGGACAGAGTTGCACCACAAGGGTAACTCAAGGGGATCACAGCAGGTTCAGTGCCACCATGAAACCCACTGCATGGGATGGGCCAAACATCTGGTGCACTCGGTATTAAGAGCTGCTCATTTGTCCTGCTTACAGAGACAGGCAAGCCCACGTGTCCAAAAGTGCTCCCTTTCTAAGCTTTAACAGGTAATTGCATGCTTGACTTCTGAGGATTTGTTACGACGGAGTCTGCGGCTTGATTCATCTCTCAATTCATCTCTTTTTTTTTTTTTTTTTTGAGTAAAAATGTCAGCACTGCGTCCAAAAGGCAAAGAATGAAGACAAAAAATAACATAGGATCCCATTTACCTCTGTGTTTCACCTTTTTGACATCTTACAAACACATCCAAATACATATGTATTATATATATATATGTATACTTGTATAAAACCAACTTGTATCAAGAAATCAAATTTCTGTTCTAACCCAGTCCATCTCAGTGACACACAAATCCCCAAACCATTGAGCATTTTAACCTTTTCCCTCTCAGCATCTAAATGCTAGGCTTTGTTTTTTCCCTTTTAACACAGGCTCATCACTACAAAACCTCAGCCAAGCGAGGTGAAGGCATGAATATGGCTGTGGACTGCTGGTGTAAACAGGCAGGAAGGGGTAAAAGAGTGTGTGTGTGTCTGTGTGTGAGAGAGAGGGAGAGAAGGATCCAGATCCAGTTTATAAACATCCATCTCCAGTAATGAGTCCTCTAGGAAGAAATGAAAAATAGCCCAGGCCTGGTAAAGTCAATTAAGTTGCTTTTAAATAAGAGGTTACCCAGAGAGGCCAACAGTTAACATGTAAAGGCTTATTGCCAGTGCTGTAAAAAATAAAAGGAGGCTTGAATATTTGAAGACATTTGGTTGCTATTATAAACAAGTGGATCTAATAGTGTGGGTACATTCACAGACTAACTGTAGAAGTTGGGCATCTTATAAGGACACATTGAAAAGAAAAACTGCAAGGTTCCCTGGCTAAATAATTCCAAATGGGTCATTATAAAACCACTGATACAACACGTGTGGTTGGGACACAGGGCATTTATAAGGAAAGCTTTTCAAACCAACCAATAATGAGCAGCTAACAACAAGAGCGCAGCCAAAGGTGTATGTAATCTGCAGAGAACACATGGCAAAGCTTTACGGTGCAAATTCTTCTAATGACCTGGAGAGCAGATGGTCCTGACACCAGTTCAAGCCGCTTGGAAAAATCAACTAAGGTTTATCACATTCTTGAGATTCAGAATTGGGAAAGCTGAGCTTAGTGAAGGCATCTTCCAGAGAGGAAAGGGCCCTATTCCAAGATGCAGGAAAAGAAAACAAATGAGACTTGAGGAGAGCATTGATGCTCATCTTTTCTCCTGCTCACTCATCTAAAAGGTCTGAATTTCTCTCCTGAAAGCAAAGATTCATTCTTGTTTGGGTTTCAAGGATGATTGTGGAGGGCTGTTGACACATTCTGGGCACAGAATTTATTCCAGCAATGAACTAACCTGGAGGTGCAGAGGCATTGTAAGCCCAAGCAGTAAAGTCACCTCACAGAGATCAGAGCTGTGGTGTGATTTCCACACAGAGGAGTTCAGCAAAATATTGGAGCTTTTGCCTTTCCCTATCGAAAGTGATGGCAATGGTGCTGTCTGCACCAATAGCCCCATAAGGACTGGCCCAACCCACCCCATGGTGCCATCTGGGATGTAGGAAGCCCACCAGTACCAACAGAGCTGTGTTCACAAGATTTGTCCATTTTTCAAAGGAAAACTATCACAGCTCCAGTAGCTGACAAGCAGCCACCACACCCCTTTCCAACGGAGATCAATGGCACCTGGCAGGACGTCTGGCCACCACAGATCCCACTTGCTGAGCAGCTCAGAGCTCCCCACCTTTTTATCCCCTACACAACTTATTTGAACCTCTCATCACCCTATCATACAAGTGAAGGATGGCAGTTGGGGAAATGGGTTCCAAAGGAACAGCAGGAACCACCTTTTTCAGCCTTAAGGAGGAAGAGAGACAGCAAATGAGGGAGCTCTCGGATGGAGCGACACAAACTTGAGTTGAGCGTTGACTTCATCACCTGACAGCAACAAATGACTTCTTTCCTTGTTGGATACAGAGCTGTGGCTGCTCCAGAAGAGGCTGATACAACTTTCCAGGAGACCCCTGTCTGTGCATGGGTTGCACTTCATCAGCACAGTGAAAGGGAATAGGAGATCAAGATTCCCATCTTCGAATTCAAACCTCAAGAGCGGATCCTCAGCAAGGAGCACTTCTCTCCCACGTGCTGAGCAAGCAGCTGTGCTGGGGACCACCTGCCCTTCCTTCTCCAGCCTCCTGCCTGCCTCACACCTGCCTGTCAGCTGCCAGGGAGCACGAGCTCAGCAGACACGAGGTCAAGCGAATTAACGTCACCAGAAAGGAAATGGGGTCAGAGCTGAGCACCCTTCCCCTCACTGACTGCAGCCTGGGAGCTTGGATGGGGACAATTAACTCAGCAGCTTGATGAGGAGATTACACCTTCTGTTCCCTCTTCCTTCAGAGGGAGGGGAAGGAAAGAAAAGGCCATTGTCAGGAATGGTTGCCATCTGAGGGACACTGGGAAATGCAGCGCTTGTGCCCCTGACTGTGGGCAGAGCCCAAGTGAGCCCATAGTGAGGGGCAATCACACAGCTAAATCTGCCTGCAGAGCACAGTGTGAGATGGAAGCAAAGGAGGAGAGAGGAGGAGTGCAAATCTGCCTCAGTTTGTTTAAGCCACCAGTAAATCAGCATTGCAAAGCTGCCAGCCTGACCCTGTGGTTTCGGGGAGATTTTTTCTGGCTTTCTGGTCTGGGGTATAATACACACAGGTTTCCTCTCTAGCCCTTGATAAATATTTTTGACCAACTACTCAGGAGGAACAGAGCTGCGGGGAGGGGGGGGGAACATTCCCAAATCCCAGTGCAAAAACCCCAGTGCCTCCCCGCCCATGTAAACGCTGTTCTGGTTGCAAGGGTCCCACAGGGCTCCCTGGGGGACAGCCTGCAAACACAATGCCTGCATGCTGTGGGGTGCAGCGAGGCCTGGGTCCAGGCTCAGCATTTTGTGGTGCACCAGAAAACAGAATCATTGAATCACAGAATGGCCAGGGTTGGAAAGGACCTCAAGGATCACAAGTCTCCAACCCTCCTGCAACATGCAGGGCCACCAACTTCCACATTTAATGCTGCCCAGGGCCCCATCCAACCTGGCCTTGAACACCTCTAGGGATGGGGCATCCACAGCCTCTCTGGCCTGCCTGTTCTAGCACCTCACCACTCTCATAGCAAAGAACACCTGAGCTCATTGATGCACTTGTGCCAACACCATCAGAGCTTATGAGATCTGGGGTCACTGCCAAGGACTTCAGCTTGGTGTGATCCTCCCCAGGACAAGATCCCAGTGCTCAGCTTGCTTCCCTGAGGAAAGTAGGTGAGTTCTGCATGCGCTGCTTTTCTGTTAGTCTCTTTGTCTCCCTTCACAGCTGTAGGATGTTTTGTCCCACTTCCACCAGATTTGGCAGCCTTACAGAAACAAAGCCCTTTTGCCGCCTGGAAAAGGAAGAAATCAGTGCCCTCACTTGACACAGCCACACTACAGGACATCAGAGAGCCCAGATGAGCTCACCATTAGAAAAGCTGAGACGTTCACTAGACTAGACACCAGATAATCCCTCCCTGGGAATATATGTTTGGCAACCGAGTTTCTCCCATTTCAATATCCATTTATCCTTTCCCAACATGTTTTTGAGATCTCTATTACAGCTGAATACTGCAGCAGAGGTGCCACATCAGACTGAAAAGTTCCTCCAGCAGAAGTCTTCCAGCAGCAGCAGGAGCAGTGAGCCAAGCCGCTGTGCACTCCTTGCCAGCTCCTTCTCTTTCTTCTCTCCCTTCCCATGGCAAGCAGCCCAGCCCCGCTCTCTGGCACAGCTGGCAGGTTGTTTGTCCTGCAGCACTGAAAGGCTCAAGCCCACACTGTGGCTGTGCTGCTCCCAGGTAACATCTGTTGCACAAACCTCTCTATCTACATCTCAGCCCGCCTTCCCCACTCACAGCACCTCTCCTGGATTCCTCCTGTGCTAAAGCACGGCAGCAGAAAGAAAAAAGAAACAGAGAAGTGTGTGTGAGTTGCAATTTGGCTCCCGGGCAAAGCTGAGGCAGGTCCTGCAGCTGGAAGGAACTGGATGGTTGTATATAGCCTTGGATTTTCCTTTCTGAGGGAAGAGCAGCTCTCTGCTTGACTTCACTAATGCCTCCAATTGCACTTCCAGCCATTCCTGGGATGCTCTGCATGTACGGTAGGCAGAGCCCAGTGCTACTCCTTGGTTTTGCTTGCTAAGTGTGACATGGACTTTCAGCTGCAGGGACAGCAAAGGGTTGGCTCTCAGAACTCCCATCCTTTACTTTTGAGTTTCCTGATGAGCTGAGATGGACTTGATCCTCAAGGATCCTTTCCAACTCAAGATATTCTATGACATTTTACCCCATCCGCAAGCAGAAAACAGTGAGTCTTCATGCAGAAGAAAGAAAATCTTGCAACAAGAAGGAGGCAAAATCCACACAAAATTGCATCATAAAAGGACAGCTGTCCCTAGTAAGAGACCAGCCAGTACAGGGCTGTCCTTCTACCCTGAGTATGTCCTCCAAGCAAACCCCAGAAGGGCACGCACAGATTGCTTTGATTACATCCTCCAGTGTGTAGCAAACAACCATTTCACTGCAGTGAAAGCCCATAGGTTTTCATAGTGATCCCATCTGGGATCAACATGGGGAGCCCACACCCACCAGGGATGTGGGGCCAGACCCCAGCCCATCTGCAGCCAGTGTCCAGACAGGTGCATCCCAAAGGGCAACCACAGCCCTTTGCTGTTCATCTCTTGGGAAAGGCAAAGGGCAGAACTTTATTGCACTTCACCTACGTGTAAATAAAATATTTTACTCTCTTTAGGATTAAATAGATACTAGATACTAATATCAGGAATTCTCTTCTTTGTAACTGAAATATATGTGCCTGATCTGCCTGTTTATTACTTCTATGCTGCTGGTCAGACATCTCCCCCAAGCTGAGGGGGAGGGATGCAGCTGAGCTGCCCATTAAAGCCCAGCTCTTGTTAAAGGCACTATTGTAAGGAACAGGATAAAAAAAAAAAAAAGAAAAAGATAATTCTGTCAGCACAGATGTCTCCTACGCTGAGGGGTCTGCAACGAAATAAAACCTGAGCAGCTCTTAGACCGTTTCCAAAGTTATGGACTGTAAACAAACAGAATGAAGCCATTCTCCCACCTATAAGATACCACAAGCCAGTGGGCAGCACTGACAAGCTTGAGTCTTTCTGTAACTGGCTTATCTTTCTAATCCTCTGGATTATTAATAGTAGTAGGGCTGTGATGGAGACCAGAGGCTGCACTGTGACAGGGCACCACTGTGTGAAGCATCCAACCCAGATGCGAGGCTGGTCCTGCCTCTCCTGGGGTCATGGAGCAGAAGGGTGGAGGCAAGGCAGCACAGGGATAGGTAAGGTGCCCAAGACCATGTGCCAGATTTCTGGCTAATCTACTTTCTCCCAAGCTGTTTGCCCATTCCATCAAACCTAGAGCAGGATTCTTATCCATCGTGTCTCCCACTTTCCCCTCCAGCATCCTTTGGCTACGTAGTTAAGGTATTGACAGCAGCCTGCTATGGCTTGATCATGGAGCACAAACACTCTCAGGTCAGGGAGATGATCCAGATGGTGTAGGACCCAGCAATGAGGTGGTCAGCTCACCACCTGAGCTGACACAAAATCCTGCTCCTTGGTCGTATTTTGCACAGGGTTGGTCTGCCATTGGCTCAGCCTGGTGAACCTGTTCACCCCTCAGCCAGACTGTGCAAAGTCTGCCAGAAGGGAAACAGTAGGAGCTGAGCACAGATAGGCAAGGCGAGGAAAGGATGAGCCCACCCACAGCAGCTTGCATACACTTGAACTGAGCTGGGACCAAACTTGTGACAAGTAGCAATAAACTAAGTTTCATTAAGCTGCCCACAATGTGAAGGAGAGTCGCTGCTCCATACTGGTGTTTTCTAATTTTTTTGGCCCCCAAAAGCCCTAAAGTTTGTGCTGAGTGGTATACTGGGACATGGGGATATGAGCAAAAAACAATAGCACCGCGCAGCATCTGCTGTGGGCACAAGTATGTGTGTTCAGCACATGCAGAATGCCAAGAATCATCACCTGTCCTGGCTTAGCCCATCTGAGAGACTGGTCCCAAGGGCTGCAGCATCTCACTGCTGAGACTGGAAACAAGAATGAGAGGTGTCAGGAGGGGTAGATGCCCTCTGAGGTATGTGTTCTTGTTCTTTAAAAAGATAATGAATAATAAAATAATAAATGAGCTTTCTAAGGGGCAGGGCTAAGGGCAGCAGTAAGAGGAGATCATTTCTGCTTCTCCCTTCACTGGGGTGCTCCAGGGGTACCCCAGAAAGCTGCTGAATGTTCTAAAGAAGAGCCTGAAGTTCAGTGGGAGCTCACAGCAGTGCCAAGCCAAAATCTCTGCCTGCCTCCTGCCCTCCTCTCTCTGGTTTGGGGGAGCCCTCTCGCTCCAAGCTCTGCCCATCCTGCTGGGACAACACAGAACTGGATGAATAGGGCAACTCTTCCTATGGACAGATCTCAAACCCCCAGGGGGATCACCAACCTGATGGCTGTTGCAATGCCAGGCACTTTGAATACCTCTGCTCCCATCAAGGCCTTGGCTGAAAGTCCCCTCCACCCTCATTCCTACATCCTCCCACCCAAACCCACTGTCCCTGAGTGCATTCCCTTTCCCTCTTGCTCATTTGACTTGGCTCCTGTACGGATACCCACAAAGACTTGAATTTCCTGCTGGCTCAGGGCTGCTCAGGCTCAGCCCCATTTCCTCCAGAGGCAAATGGGTGCATTCAACGTAGCAATAAAAACTGAGCAACGTTCTGGGCACAGGGCCTAATCCAACTCCTAGTGAGGTGGAGGAGGGTTATTCCATTTTGGGGGGACTGAGGGCAGAGGCCGCAGGAGGAGGATGGTTGGGACCACAGGGATGGGACAGCAGTGTTGCCACCCAGGGGACCTCATCCGAGGTCACCACTGGGAAGGCAGCAAGTGGAAAATACTTTTTCCATTGCCTGGATACCCCCTTGTTCTCATTCATGTTTTCTCAGCATTAGCTTGTGCTTCTAAAGCAAGCCATAAATTCAGTCATATGGGTTTTCTCTGTCCTCTTTTTTTTTTTTTTTTCTGACATCCATTTAATGATTTTTCTCTTTAATATATGGCAGGCATTTTCCTTCTAAAATACCTGAGGTTTAGGACAGGTAGTAAATGGAGACCTCTCACAGAACCACTGGCCCAGAACCCAGTCTTATTGGCGCTTAGAAAAGGAGATCCATTTTTCCTCTCTGCTCTTCAATTAGCTGTAATGTTTGCCTTTAAAACATAAAATTAGAAGCCTTTTTGGAGGCACAAAGCAATATTATACTGCAAAACACATTTTTATTCTCCCCTCCCTGCTATAAGTTTAGCACAGTAGATGTATTAGACAGCTGGTTTCTAGGCACCGCTCTCTTCTGAAGATTTAGGGTCCAACTTTCAGTTCCTGTGAAAATAACGACCTCTCTTTTTTTTTTTTGGTAGGTCTGTGCTTGATCCTACTAGTATTAGCAGGATCTGTCAGGTTGCATACTACAGGAATTAGTGTGGGAGAGCAGAGGTATCAAGCAGGCAAACATTTCAAAGTCCATCCAGCTGAGCCATTCATAGAATGTATCAGTCACTGCTCAGTACTGCCAGGGCCTACTCAGGAGCCACTTTCATGAGGAAAGGCACAGCACAGGCATTCTCACCCACACAGATATCTCTCTGGGAAGGAACGGGGAAGGCTTTACCAGTGTGGGAAGGCTCTACCAATGGACTCTACCAATGGGATGTGGTGATGGAGACCTCAGGGCTCCATCCCCAAACAGAGCCTCAGCCCATACTCCCACCTGACTCAGCCTTTCCAGCAGCAGCTTCAGCCCCCATTTGCCTCTCCATGACAAAGCTCATGCACCACAGACCGGCTGCTGATGCTTAAAAAGACCAGACCACAATTTAGCATTTCTGCTAGACTTGAGCTCACACAAAACCCTTCCCATTCAAACCTCCATGCACACCTTTTGCTTGCAGTCTAAAGCCGCTTTGATCCTTTCACTCTACAGGGTAGGCAGCTTGGACTCAAGCTACAGCTGACACTTTTCTCTCCAATTCCCCAGAGGCTACGGCCACCCGTATGCTTCTGCATCTTTAGTTGTGTGGTATGATAAAAGTGAAGCTAAACAAGCTTAGAAGAAGGACTCCATTGGTGGTACTCACCAGGGGCATGCAGCTGGTCCATGCCATTCTCTTCCTGGCATTAGCATTACTGTCACAAATCCATAAACACACACATTCAACAACCAAAAAAAAGTTGACATACATGTTTTCTTAAAGTGGTTCAAATCAGAAGCGGTAGATGAGAAAGAAAAATGCCCCAGGATGGGAGCTATTGATCTCAGAAGGCAGTGAGTTGTGCTCCATGTTGGATCAAAGGGGAGTACAAAGCGGAGCAGCCACTTTCTCCACCACACGCCGATGATTTTCCAGATGTCTTTTATGGGAAATAATGGCCCTCAGAATACTGTTAACAAAAAGCAGCCAATTCAAGGGAAAGGGAGCCTTGACTCTTTTATCTCACTAGTGTTACTCATCCATCTCTAGAGCAAGCTGATAGTGGAGTGATTGATTCAGAAATTACTTTCAGGAAGTAGAAGAGGAAAAAAAAGTCAATGAAGCCACTAGAACTTTTTAGCAGATATACCTACTCCGGTAGTTGTGCCTGTGCCCCCAGCTCCCCTTCACCTTCTCCATCTGTTAACATACATTTGGTGGCAATTGCCTAGGAGCAGAGGAGGTTGAATAGCTCACGAGAGCTTCCCACTGTGCTGGGATCCCGGTGTTTTAGAGAGCCCATCAAACAGAAAAGTTGATGAGAAGTCATGACGTGTATAAGTGAACCCCTCATGCTTACCAGTTCTGAGTAACAGAAAAACCCCTGTCGTCCTTCTCTAAAGAATGTGCCAGCTGGCATAAGAGAAAGAAGGTGATTTCTCTTGCCTGTTCTCATTTTTACCAGGAATTTCATTTCCTCACCAGTTTTCTGGTCTCTCTCACCTGAACACACAAGGGGGTGGGCTTCAGGAAGACAAAACACCAAAGCAAAACACCAAAAAGAAGGTGCATTCCAAATGGCAGAGTGTAAGATTTGGTGGCAGTGCGAGCCTGGAGGTGCCCCGCTCTGCTCCTAGCATCCTCCAGCACGTGGCAGCTGGTGGCTGAGTCCCCTTTCTCCTAGTGATGGGAGGTGGTTTGTGGCAATGGAGAAACGCAATGGGAGCCCTTCTGGGGCCCATTATGAGAATGCACGGCCAGGGCTGAGTGGCTGAAGTGGTTGCCTCCGGACCATCTAACATAAAGCAGGTGTGCTAGCCCTACTGCTCTCAAACCTTTTGAAGTTCACCAAATGCCTGAAGTCCTTTATTTCACTGAATGCAGAAGTCGTTTTCCTGCTTCTCCAGTTCTTCCCTAAGAGGAAATGGTGAAACAGCTGAACTCAACCGGCAGCCCAAGTGCCCAGAGTCACATTCAGGCAGCGAGAGCAAAAGGAGTGAGTTTTAGAGGTGGTGAACGAGAGCCGTCCTCCTCATCTTTGTTGAAATCTGTGAGGATTCCTCGTTTGTGAGAACAGCTCCATTTATCCATTCGGTGCCCAAATTCATCCAGAGCTGCAGAAATTTCGGTTTGCCCCTCGGAAGCCTTAGTGTGAAGCTCCACATTCAAGAGCTCATTGAAAAAACATGGGGGCTTTTTGTGTATTCATTGACATGTCAGAAGAACTCCGGGTTTTCCATTCCCTCTGAGTTGTTTCAAAACTATGCGTCTTCACCAAAACCATTCACCCAAAACAAAACAAAACAAAACAAGTGGGCTGTTTTCTGTCAAAGTTTCTGAAACGCCAACCCACGGCGCTTACAAGACATGGCTTAAGAACAGCTTAATTAATGGAAATGTTAAATCGGAGGGAAGAGAAAAATCTTTGGGAAAACTGAAGCGAAGTTAAAAAACAACTCCTTCCGGAAAGAGCATTTTAATTAAGAATAATATCCCTCTGGATAATTTATGTTTGGATGTAAGGATTTAAATTGCAGAAGCAGCAAAGTGGATTTTTTAATGCCATCAGCATCCAAGAGTGGAAAACATCAGATTTCAAATTCTTGCATTCTATATTTGAACATCTTGTTCCTATTTAATAGAAAAGGCCTCGTTTCTCTGGGTTTTGCTCTTTTTTTCTCTTCTTTTTTTCCCCCCTTTTTTCTTCCTTTTTCTTCTTTTTTCCCCTCTTTAAATTCTCTTCTTTCTCCTTTTCTTTTTTGCATTGCTCTTTCCTTCTTTTTTTAATTCTTTTCTCCTTCTTCTGTTTTTGCCTTCTTTTTCTTCTTTTTTCCTCCTTTTTTCCTTCCTTTTCCTCCTTTTTTCCCCTTTTTTCTTCTTTTTTCTTCTTCTATTTTTGCCTTCTTTCTTTATTCTTACTCTTCTTTTTTTTTTGTTTATTTCTTCTTCATTTTTTCACCTTTTTTCTTTTTTCTTTATTTTTTCTTCTTTTCTTTCTTCTTTTTTTTCTTTTTTTTTCCTTCTTTTCTTCTTTTTTGTTCTTCTTTTTTTTTTCTTCTTTTTTTCTTTTTTCTTTTCTTCTTTTTCTTTTTTTTCTTTTTTTTTTTTTTTTTTCCCCTTTTCCCTAAGACATATAATTCATCCTAATACATTTCAAACGACACACTAAAAGAGCATGCCCGGAAAATATTAATAATGGAATTCAAATGAGTTTTTCCTAACAGTCTCTAGAATCGAGGGGAGAAATTCCTAATGCGTTTGGGAAGGGAAAAGCCGGGGGGGAGAACGGAGACAGACATTTTTCCAGGCGCTGTGCGAAGCGGACCGTGTGCCGTGTGGAGTCTCCCCGAGCGCGACAGAGAAGGGATTAAAGCAGGTGACACTTTGAACTTAGCTTAGATAAATGACCCTCAAAATCAACAGTCCAAAAGTTTAGTACACAGATTCCACTGACCCGTCTGCTCGGCTCTTCGTCAAAACCTTCCCGACTTCAGTACGGCAGATTAAAGTAAAGAAGACAGGTTGCTCGGGTTATCTCCTAATATTGTTTTAGCCACTTATTAGCACTAATGGACAATTAGTGGCCTGCGGAGATATTTTTCTGTAATACAAAGCAGAGGGGAAAATTCTTTGTTTGCTTCTGTGTGCGGGAATTTCTTCTGCGGTTGAATGTATAAAAATAGCAGCCAGAAAAGAAGTGTGAAAGACACTGGTTAAACAGTCCAATTTCCAAAGAAGAATATAGTTGAAAACAGATCCTTCTGCAGAGTTAAGAAATCCTCCTGATGCACTTGAAGCATAAGGAAGTCTGCACTTTATAAACAACCAAATATATGCCCAGGATAAAAGGCGAGGCTTTTTGAACTCCTAGCTGGCGTGTTAGGAAGACCTTTAATGACATTAGCAGTTCTTCAAAACCAGAAAGGCCACATTATTTCTGATCCTATATGGTCACCACATGTAGCTTTATAAAGAGGGGGAAGGAAAAAAAAAAATAATCCTCTCTTCATGCCAATAAATAACTTGCCAGAAGAGAAAATATTTACCACCGCTTTTCAAAAAAATTCTTTACGCGTGCAGTAAAATCCTCTTCTGAGAAAATGAGCCCGTAAAGAAACCCGAGGCGTTTCCTACAGCACTACCGGCGCTGCGGCCCGGCCGCCCGCTGCCCCCACAGCCCCGGGAAGCCGCTGCCAGCCCGGAGAGGGCACCGGCAGCACTCAGAGCAAGAGATATTGATGGAGTTATAATTGAGGGCTAACAGACACCTCCGGCCACCTTTGGTGCTCGGCAGGCGTCATGGCTTCCTCTCAAAGTGCCTCAAAGCCGGACCGAAAATCGGGAGCAATAAGAGAGTTCCTCCCTTCGCTTCCCCAGCTCCTCCAAGCCAAGGATTTGGGAGCAAAAATCCGAAAATATCTGAATTCCCTGGCTCCAAGCGGCGAGAGGAATCCCCTGCCAACCCCCCTGCGTCCCGGCTGCGCTGGCGCGCAACTCCCGCGGTCCCCGAGCGCTCAACCCCGTCCCCCTCCCTCCTCCATCCGGCACCTGGTCCGCGGGCGCGGAGCATTCCGGTTCCTTCCTCCCGGTGCAAAGCGGAGAGGCGAACCCTCCCGCGGATGTCTGCGCCGGCCGCGGGCTTTTCGCTTTTCGTGGAGATCAATGGTTTGTTTAAGTCGGAGGGGGAACGGATTCGCCCAAACACACAATAAATCACCCCCGGTCCTCCCGGCCCGGGCACGGCCCTAGGGCTGGGGATGCGCGGAGCTTTCACTCCCGTTCCTTCCCCGCAGCCGCCTGCAGTCGCACGGGCCGGGGGTTCCGTACCTGAGAACCTTCCCCAGACATCTCCGATGCGTTTGCCCTTTTTCTAACATTTTCTAATCGCTGCATTTCTTTCTCTCTATATGTATTTTCTCTCAGTCTGTGCGAATTCCCTCTTACAAATCTACCGAAAATAAAAATAATAAAAATCACTCCCCCCAAATATCCCCCCTCCCTCCCCAAAGCTGCCCTGTGCGAACAGCGGCTCTCCCCACCTCCGCGCTGGGAGCCCAGCAGCGCTTTCTGCGGACAGCAGAACGACCAGCGAGCCCCGAGCGGGCAGCAAACTTCTTCCTGGGGAGCGGGCAGCTCCCGTCTGAGCATTCACCTTATCGGCTCGGCCGGACTCGGAAATATATACGCACACAACGAATGAAGAGAAAATGTAATATAAAATGTGGACCGTTATTATTATTATTGTTTTTCTCCCGCAAATAAACGGATAAGGAAGGAGAGAGTCACAGCTCAGAGTGGCCAGGCATCCCTGCGAGATCAAATGCGTTTTTCCCCGTGCCCAGCACAGGGACACAGCCTCGGGGAGGGGATACAACGCCGAAGGGGCGCGGGGGGGATTTTGGCGGAGCAGAGCGGCTCGGGAGAGGCAGAAGAAGCTGCTCTGCCTGCGCAGGGACCAGAGGCGTAGGTACCCGCGGGAGGTGACGGGACACGGGCACACACATCCACGAATAAAACCTGTGCTTTCGGCTTAGCTTGGGTGGGTTTGGTGTTGTGCTTTTTTATTTTGTTTTATTAAGATGATTGTTTCCTGAATATCAGTCCGGCGAGTTGGAAGGGCCGGCTTTCTCCCCGCTGTGGGGGAGCTCCCCGGTCTGCTCCTGCGAAGCCAGGAGCACCGCCGCGCTTCGTGTTCTCCGTCCTCGGACGCAGCGAGCGGCAGGAGAGCGCTGCTCCATCCCAGACCGCTTCCCAGGGCAGAATTCACTCTTACCAAGAGATTCAGAAACCAAAACGACCTCCTTTTTGTTAAATGCTAACACACACGCGAGCATTAAGTGGGGGATGCCCCAGAGCTTTGCGCTGCAAGTGTTACATTCCCCAAAGCCGCGTGCAGAAGCTCGAAATTGCCCGAACAACAAACGCATCTCTTCTCCTCGCTGCCTTCCTCTGTGCCTCAATTTTGGGGCGCTGCTGCCGGACTTTCGGCCGCGCGCAGAGTGAGGACGGGTCCGGCAGAGCTGCCGTGCGCTCAGCGGGGATCGGAAGCGTTCTCCCTCCGCTTCCCCAGCGCCGACCCTGGCCCTGCCCGGCCAACTCCCCCGGCTACTTTCCAGGAATAGGAGGGAGAAAGCTCTTTGCCAAACTATTCACAAGAGCACTTCAAAATAAATGAGTTGCCTACTAAAACTTAATGTTATACAAGTTATCCATTTGTCTATATTAGATTTTAAGCAGCTGTTCGTACGCTCGAATCCGCCCCCCTCCCAGCGAAGAAAAAGTTTGAGCAGAAGAGGAGAAAGCGAAGAGATAAAACAGAGCATTGTTTGTTTTCCTAGATCCTCTCGACTCCGCTTTCCCAAAGCGTTAGAGCGGAGCCCCCGCGCTCAGGCTGCGCGGAGCGGCACCAACAGCGGCACCGGGA
>NW_024884892.1:27017-33644 GCF_019232065.1 Centrocercus urophasianus | reverse complement strand
CCCACTGCTATTAACTGCCTGCCACTGTCCCCCCAGGCAGGAGCAGCCCCATGGAACCCCCACACCTCTGCGTGCTCCTCCTGGCAGCCGCAGCCCTGGCAGCCCTGGGGGAGCCCTGAGCTGCACCCCGCACTGCTGCCATCCCTTGGATCCGAACGCCTCCCCGTGACATTCCCATCAGCACTGCTGGTTCCACATCCTGCTCGAGCTTCTCACCAAAGCTTGTGCCACTGCCGCGACGGCTGCTGAAGACTGAGCAGATCTTTGCTTGCGGGTCCCGCCGTGCTCACCTCCACGGTGAGGTCACCTCCAAGCACCAAGCTGTGCTGCACGACCAGGCTGCCTTGCCCCCTCCCCGGAATGCAGCCCATGGGACCTGCACAGCAGGGTGTAGAGCAGCTCCCTACCCCTGCTACTCGCTACCCCCTGACCCCACTGCGGTCCCACTCCTCCCCTTCCCCTGCAGACCCCCGTGGCTTTGCAGAGCTCTAAGTTCCTCCAGCTCCCCGTGCTCCCAAATATCCACAAGTTCCCCAACAGCAGAGATGTTCCCTCCATGAGAGCCCTGCTGGCAGCCTGCACCCTCCTCGAGTTTCAAGTTGTAGGTGCTGCTTTTGCACTGGGAGTGGAGATGGACAAAGGCTTTTCCCTTACTTTTTTATGGTGACCTCCGTGGTCTCAAAGGGTGCAAAGAGGACTTCTCTGTCCTCATCAGGGTGGAAGGAGGAGTCTTTGATGGGGACAGCATGGCAGGGCTCCACGCAGAAGAAGGTGTCCAGGCCAAAGGACTCATCGACCTTCTTCTGGAGGCTGGAGGAGGGGAACTGGACAACGTGGACCATTGCTGTGCCATGAAGTGGGTGTTCCTGATGCTGGAGTAGATGTGGTGGCAGCGTTGGGCTGGGATTCCCACAAGGTCTGGCTCAGGAGGACGTGCGGTGTCTTGGAGAGGAAGGGAAACCCACATTGGCCCTTTTGGTGCCCGATGTGGGATCTGGAGGGCTGAGATAAGGGCACAGCTGGCCAGAGCCTGTTCAAGCAGTCAGAAATCCTCATCTCACCCTTTGAGTACGTTCAGGTCAGCAACTTCAGCCACGTCAAAAGCAGAGCCCTCATCCATCTCCGTTCCCAGGAGAAGAGCAGCACCTCCAACTGCGAGCTTGTGAAGGGTAAGGGCTGCTGGCGGGGTGGGCAACAGGGGCTGGGGCACAGTCCCGGGCAGCTCTGTGCTCCCTGCACTCTTCCAGCCACGGCTGGAGGGGATCAGGGGACAGATTGTGTGGCCCCATCCCCCTGGCAACATCATGGTGGAGCCGTGGAAAGGTTTGGGTTGGAACGGACCCTAAAACCCATCCAATCCCCACCCCTGTCGTGGGCTGGGTGCCCCCACCTGCTCAGGCTGCCCAGGGCCCCATCTATGACCATGGGCACCTCCAGGGATGGGGCACCCATGGCTTCCTTAAGCACCCTGCTCCAGGGCCTCACCACAGGGCCTCTGAGTGAAGATTTTCCCACTGACATCTAATCCAAATCTCCCTTTTTGCAAATGTTTTGGACCATTCCCCTTGTCCTATCAAAATCGGTGCATGTTAAAGGGCGGACTCTCACCATAAGCTGTCTTTAATTAACGGAAATTCACAATTAGGTCTCATCATAAAATCACCGAATAGTCCAAGCTGGAAGGGACCAATAACAATCACCAAGTCCTTTGAGTTCCTTATCCCAAGGGGATTAATTCTCTTTTTTTTATTTCCTGCTTTTCTGACTTTCAGTTCTTGACACATTAATGGCTTATGAGGTTACATAAACTCGCTTTGCAGTTCTGTTACATTGCCAAGAACATTCAGTAGTCGGAGAATCATGGAATAGTAGAATTGTAGAAACATAGAAACATAGAATTATAGAAACGTAGAAACATAGAATTGTAGAATCATGGAATCATAGGATCATAGAATCATGGAATCATGGAATCATAGAATCATAGAATCATAGAATCATAGAACCATAGAATCATAGAATCATGGAATCATAGAATCATAGAATCATGGAATCATGGAATCATAGAATCATAGAATCATGGAATCATAGAACCATAGAATCATGGAATCATAGAACCATAGAATCATAGAATCATAGAATCATAGAATCATGGAACCATAGAATCATAGAATCATAGAATCATAGAACCATAGAATCATAGAACCATAGAATCATAGAACCATAGAATCATGGAATCATAGAACCATAGAATCATAGAATCATAGAACCATAGAATCATAGAATCATAGAATCATAGAATCATGGAACCATAGAATCATAGAACCATAGAATCATAGAACCATAGAATCATGGAATCATAGAACCATAGAATCATGGAATCATAGAATCATAGAATCATAGAATCATAGAATCATGGAATCATAGAATCATAGAATCATGGAATCATGGAATCATAGAATCATAGAATCATAGAATCATGGAATCATAGAATCATATTAATCATTAAGCAAGATGCATACATCCTTTGCTCTAACCTCATGCACAGCTCCTGCAAAGCCAAAAACTCATGTTTAACGTGGCTGTGTCCCTGCTGTGGGCTCACGGCTGTAATCCCAAGTGCCATTTCCAGGAGGCCTTCTTCTGAAGGGAGTTTTTCAGCTCCCTCCACTTCATACCCCTGCAGCTCTTTCTGACAATAAGCTTTGCTTTTCATTTTTTTTTCATCAACCCAGTGCAAACAGCTTCTAAACTAACGGGCAGCCCTCTTACAGGAGGAAGTGGGATAAAATGTCTTTTCCAAAGGAAAAAAATGAGGTTCACATACTCGGAATGCACTGTAACGCAGTGGGTGAGATTGTCGCAGCAAGACTGAGTGCTGCATCCCTAAAGTTTGCTGGTCTCTTCAATCCGCGCATCCATCAGTGTCTGGAAATAAAGCAACAACCAACAGGTCGTAAAGGAAGTAGGAAAAAGTATGGATTTGTTATCAAAGAAAAGCTTTCTAGGAAGGTTGGAATAGATTGACTTCATCGCAGGTTGGTGAGGAAAAGTTTGGGAATAAAAGCATGTTTTCCTTGAAAGTGCCAGTCATTCTATGCTCCCAAACACTGGGACCCTCCATGGAAACTGTCTCAGGATTGGGAGCTGGCTTAAAGATTTCTTTTACTGAA
The DNA here is from genome assembly GCF_019232065.1 of Centrocercus urophasianus. Classification (NCBI taxonomy): domain Eukaryota; kingdom Metazoa; phylum Chordata; class Aves; order Galliformes; family Phasianidae; genus Centrocercus; species Centrocercus urophasianus. The sequence goes on along the minus strand of NW_024884892.1, from coordinate 30,474 downwards.
GGAGGACATTGCTTGTGCAGTGTTGTGCCCAGAATAGTTCACTCGCATGCTAAAATTGCAATGGAGTCCACTTGATGTAGGGTTTATCAGTGCTGCAACAGCCAGCAAGTCAACAAAATCAATTAACAGAACCAGTGATGGAACTGACAGTGACTGTGAAGTGTAAACGATGGCAATTTACTTGCAAATTAGTCAGCTCCCCTTGGTTGTTAGCTCTGTTTGACTCAAGCACACACGCTTGCACGTTTTCAGCATTTTTCCTTCCTCACGTAGAACAGCAGTGCTGTAGAACAGTACAGACCCCAGACCCTATCTCTTAAGTTAGCAAATATTGCTGGAGTGTGATGCTTCCAAAGGCAGAGCTCGAGGAGCTCTTCTAAGCCCACATCTGTGGCTCTAAATTACGTTCTTTAACAGGCATGCAGTGGCAAAGCTTAAGCTTTTCCCTCTTGTTCAAATACCGCACAGAAGTTGAGCATTTAGCCCTGCACTTGCAACCCTTTCATCTGTCAGTGAAACATCTTTGCTCACTTGGGTGGTTTTGCAATGAGCTAATACCCCACAGCGGTATAAAAAAGGAGTGCTCGGCTCCATCTAAGGCAGAGGTAGGAATTACAGTTAGCCACAAGGCCATTGCTTCCTTTCCCAAAGGCTGCAGCACGCCAAAACATGAGAAAAGGCTACTAAATAATCTCGGCCATGAACTACAGTTAGGCCCTCTCTGCAAGGACGCCATCCTTTGTGTCTCAAATTGGGCAAGAAGTGTGCCAGCATGGGAACGTGGTGCCATACAACAGAGGAAGCCTGAATAGAATCGTTAAGGTTGGAAAAGACCTTGGAGATCCCCAAATCCAACCCCAACCCATCCCTCCTGCCTGCAGAACGCATCCCTCAGTGCCGCACCTCCGTGGTTCTTGAACATCTCCAGGGCTGCTGACCTCCCCACTCCCTGGGCAATGAATTATCACTCCCTGAGAATAAATTGTTCCCAATATCCAACCTCTTTCCCTGGTTTTGAGCTTATTTCATGCCAGCTGGCATAAGGTATCTTTCCAGTAACTCTCCTCGGCTTGCACTGTTACGCAGACAGAGGTTTTTCAACATTTACCTTGGGTGATAAAGGTGATGCCGTCATCTTCCAAACTACGCAGACAGATGGCATTGGCTTTTCTGTGGTTAAACATGCAAACGATGCTTTCCCAGGGCATCAGCAAATTACACAGGGCCCAACGTGACGCTGAGCTCTGCAGGACTGCTCCAACGTGACCAAAGCTCAAAGAAGTCACCACCCTCCCCAGGTTCAACTTGCAAATACTTAGTCAAAATAATCCACCCAAACCTTATTAATTAGCAAAGCAATTACTTTAAGCCCGAAAGGGATGATTATTTCTCTCATGCTCAGCCCCCATCCGTGTCATTTTCCTCCTTTTCACGTTGAATGCTGATGTGGGTGAGGAAGTGTTGCACTTAACCTGTCAGAGCTGATGGAAATCAAACGTGAAATGGAAACCTCATCCCTGGTTTTCCTTAGAAATTGTGTAAAATGAGGCCAAACCCCCCCGACCAGCACAGGCTGGAAATCTGCAGGGACTTTTAATACCATCATTAATAAATTAACACGGGATTTTCTGATTTGGAGGCTTATCTGCGTGCAAGTAACTGATATTATTTCCTAAGCAAAGTCACTGTTTCAAGAAAGTCCCTTGATTTCATGAACAATTTTATCATCCCAATTATGGTATTCTTCTTTTCACACCTCTGGGCTAAAAACTGGGAGGAAAATCCAATCAACAAAGCAAACAAAAAACCCCAGAACCAACAAAACAAGACCAAATTTCATCCCAGAAATCAAGTTTTGACCTTTCAAAGTGAAGGTGGTAATTTCAAAAGCAACGCGCACACAGACTGTAATGAACCAGGAGCCAGGAGGTGAATAAGACTGATACAACAGGTCCCAAATGACCACGTTTAAGCCTCTTGATCTCAGCAATTACTCTCCTCATTGGGAACAGCCAGGTACAGGAGTCACTTGAAATGCTTGAAACTTCAGCTGGAGGTATCAAGGATTACCGGGCACCCAGACACAGGATGACCCCATTGGGTGAAAGCTTTGGGATGAGTCCCCCACCCGTTAATGATGGGATGGAGTTTGTTGCCTCTGTTTTTCAACTCCAAGAGGTGTTTTGGGAAATGGCAGACCATGAGCAAAGAGATGGTGGAGGATGGAAGAGCATGGCTTGTGCACGGACGGTCACTGAACTCTAGAAAACACGACTCCCCTATTCATTTTTTGTTATTTTATTTTTTAATGGGTTCAACCATGCATGCTAAGTGCAATGCTGGTACAACATACGCCAATGTAGCATTGATATTTCACGGTCTCCAGTGATAGAGGTGAATGAAGACACCCTCCAATGGGGAAGGTCTTCCTGCTGAGGACATCCTCACCAGCACCCACGGCCCTGCTGGAGGCCACATGGGGCCACGTGGAGGACAGGACAGGAGTTTCCAGTGCTTCAGCCCTTGGGCTGGTGGGAACTGGCATTTCCAGTGCTGCAGTGCGCTGGGGACAGGCGTTCCCAGTGCTGCTGTTGGGGCAGTGGGACGGGCGTTCCTGGCGGAGCAGTGCGGTGGCAATCCTGGTGTGCTGGTGGAACGATGGGGATGAGTGTTTCAAGCGTGGCCACGTACACTGGGCAACCATTCCCAGTGCTGCAGGGCACCGTGGGCACCGGTGGTCCCTGTAGGGTGTGGGGACAGGACTGGAGAACCCAGTGCTGCGTGGTATGTGGACGTGGTAGAGGGGTGGTGGGGATGGACCTCCTGCCTGGGATGGAGGTTGTGTGGGTGGAATGGGATCGAAGTGGCTGGTGCAGAGAGGGCTGCATCTGGCTTTGGTGTGTTGGCATTAGCGTTGGCATGATGCGGGATGGGTCAATGCAATATGAAGTGGGATGGTGTGATGGGGGGGTGGGTGGGTTGGTGGGCTGTGGGATGGGTGGCATGGCGTGGGGTGAGTTGGCATCATGTAGAGTGGGCTGGCATGATGCAGGGTGAGTTGGTGTAATGTGGTGTGGGTTATTTTGTTGTAGGATGGGTTGGCATGATGTAGGATGGGTCAGTGTAATGTTGGGTGGTTTGGTGTGTTGTAGGGTTAGTTGGCATGATGTAGGATGGATCAACGTAATGTGGGGTGGGCTGATGTGCTGTGGGGTGCATTGGTATGTTGTGGGGTGGGTTGGCATAATGTCAGGTAGGTTGGTATGATGTAGGGTGGGTCGGTACGATGTAGGGTGGGTCAATGTAATGTTGGGTGGTTTGGTGTGCTGTAAGGTGGGTTGGCACAATGTGGGATGAATTGGCATGATGTAGGATGGGTCGATGTAATGTGGGGTGGGTTGGTGTGTTGTAAAGTGGGTTGGCACAATGTGGGATGAATTGGCATGATGTAGGATGG
>NW_024884892.1:11139-27007 GCF_019232065.1 Centrocercus urophasianus | reverse complement strand
AATGTGGGGTGGGTTGGTGTGATGTAGGGTGGGCTGGTGTGTTGTGGGGTGGCTTGGCACGATGTAGGGCAACTTGGGGTCACGCAGGGCAGGCCGCCACACTGGGACGTGCGACAAGCTACAATATAGGTGGGGCGGGCTGGCGTCACGTGGGACGCCCCGCTCCCGACAGGCCCGGCCCGCTGAGGCCCCAGGCCGCTCCCCGTTGCCATGACGACCGCTCCCCCCCTCCCACCCGCACCGCGCCAGCAAAATATTTTCGTCCCACCACGTGATATAAACAGCTCCCTCCACCACGTGACGGAGAGCGAGCGACGTCAATCAAAACCGCCGCCTTCCAATCAGCAACCTCTCCTTCCGGTGCCGTCCCGCCTACCGGAAGTCGGCGCGCCAATCGGCGCCGGGTCCCGTTCCAACGGTTTGACAGAGGCAGCGGAGAGAGGTGCTGATTGACGTGGCTCTCGACCTATCACAACTCAAAGGCTCTCCCGGCCTCCCGCCTCGTTGGAGCGCTGACCAATGAGCGGGCGCGCAGGCCACTAGCTCCCGCCTCCTCCTCGCCCGCCCCTCAGCACTGCGGTAATATGGCTCCGTAGCGAGCGGCCCAGCTTGGTGCTGCTGCCGCCATTAACCCTTGGGTGTCCGGCGGCGGGGGGGCGGCCCGGCGGGCTCAGGCGCTGCCCGGCCGTTGCCCTGCCGTGAGGATGAGCTCGGCCGCCGGCCCCGCCGCCCTACCTCCGGGCTCCGCCACCAGGGCCTTGCATGTGGAGCTGCCCTCGCAGCAGGTAGGGGGGGCTGGGGGCTCCTGAGGGGACGGAGGGGGGGGGGGGGGGGGGGGGAATGAAGGGGCTCTGAGGGAAAGTGCGGGCTCTGTGAGGTGTATGGCGTTTCCTTCAGGTGAGGTTGGGGCTGCACTGAGGTGAAGGGGGAATTCCTGAGGTGTGGGGGTCCCTTGAGGTGAAAGGTGGGATCTCTGAACTGTGGGGTTCCCTGGATGTGAAAGAGGGACTTCTCTGGGTTGTAGGGTCCCTTGAGATGAAGGGGAGCTTTTGGGAGAGGAGGTGTTCTCTTGGGGTGAAGAGGGCTTCTCTGAGGTGTGTGGATCCCTTGAGGTGGAGGGAGGGTTCTCTGGGGTGTGGGGCCTCCTCGAGGGTGCATGGGGGTCTCCTGTGAGGTGTGGGGCCCCCTTGAGGTGAATGAGGGACTCCTATGAGGGATGGGCTCCTCCCTTGAGGAGAATGGGGGTCTCCCGTGAGGGTTGGGGCTCCCTTGAGATGCATGGGGATCTCCTGTGAGGGTTGGGGCTCCCTTGAGATGAATGGGGTTTCCTGGTGAGGATTGGGGCCCCCTTGGGGTGAATGAGAGACTTGTGTAACGGTTGAGGTTCCCTTGAGGTGCATGGGGGTCTCCTGTGAGGGTTGGGGCTCCCTTGGGATGTATGGGGGTCTCCTGTGTATGATGGGCTTCCATTGAGGTGCATGGGGGTTTCCTGTGAGGGTTGGGGCTCCTTTTAGGTGCTTGGGGGTCTCCTGTGAGGGTTGGGGCTCTCTTAAGCTGAATGGAGATCTCCTGTGAAGGATGGTGTCCCGTTGAGGTGCATGGGGGTCTCCTGTGAGGGATGGACTTCCCTTGAGGTGATCACTGAGAGGCTTTCCGAGTCCTGTGATATTCCCTTGAGGTGATGGGGTGGCATCCTGAGGTATGGGCGTCCCTTTGGTGAAGGGGGCCTCCTATGGACTGTGTGGTACCTTGAGATGAAGGGGGGGGGGGTCTGCCTGAGGTGTGGGGATCCCTTGGAATGAAGAGGTGGGGCTCCTCAAAACGAGGAGACCATCCCCAAGGTGTCGGCGTGGAGTTCCCTGCAGGATGGAGGTGCCCTAAAGGCAATCCCTGAGCTGACACAGAGATGTTCCTGAGTTGTGGGGTTTTTAGTGCCGTTCCCTTGGGCTGCAGGTGGGAGTGTGAGGTTCCCTTTGTATTGGGGTCTGTGCCTATATCAGAGAGCTGAGGGTGTTTTCTTTATAGAGATGCTGTGTACAGACAGGAGCTGGGACTTGCAATATGGTAACACCCAGATAAATTGGCTTTTATTTTGGGCTAACTGGGGGGGGCAGTGAGGTGCCCACTTGTGCTGTGCCTTTTAGCGAGGTGGAGGCTGAGCACAGCTCAAGAGTATATTCCAAAAAGCAGTGAAATGTTCCCTCCCCATCACATCCTTCCTCCAGCAAACTGTTTTTCCTGTTTGCTGATGTTTGGCTTTTGGTTTACTGGGCAACCATCCTGCTTACATGACTGGTTTAATTTTGGAGTGCGTTAGGCTCAGGGTTAAGTGAGGTAGTCCAGGCTCTGCAGGAGGGTTTAGCAGTCTGTATCAAACAGTCTGTGTCCTTTTCCCCTCCTGCATGGCTTTTGTTGTATGGTTCCCATCAGCTTCAAGAGTGTTGCTGGGAGGGGAGTAATAACATCCGTGCCTTTGCTTTCCTATAGAAGCCTTTCACGATGTGATTCTGCACTGGAAGTTTTGGTTCAGTGTCTCTGTGCTGAAGTAGGCACGTGATCTGAATGGCTTCAGCTTTGTGCTCCCAGGTGTAAAAATGAAGCATTGTGAGGGGGGGAAATCAAGAGATGTCAGTTTAAAAATGAGGCTGTAACTGCCGCAGGGGTAAGAGGGCAGAGTGGAGACGGCTGTTGGCCACAGGAGCAGAGCGAGCACCGACTCTGAAGCGTGGGCCTGTTGTGTGCTAATGAAGGAGAAGATTGGTTTTGTTTTGGATGAACTTTACAGGCTGCTGAGGGCTCACATATGGCCCTTTCTCCCTGCTAAATCTTTGCTTTGCTTCTTTCCCAAGCTTGTGCAAGCACCAGGCGAACGCTGCAGGGAGAAAGCCAGAGTTATTAGTCATTGGGCTTCATTTGTGAAAGTGAGACCAAAACAGCCTGTTCTTTTTTTTTTTTTCTCTGGTAGCAGAAAGGTTTGTTGGAGTTTGTAGGAACAGAAACCCCATCTTCAATTACAGGCTGTTGCAGTCAGGTAAATATTTGGTTTATGAGGGGTGCCTGTGTAGAAATGTCAATTGTAGCAAGTCTGAGACAAAGTCTGAAGCCTTGTTTCGCTGTGTGCTCTGCAGGTACCCAGAGAGTGTATCTGTGTGCTGTGTCAGTGCTTGCCATCAAATCAAGGAGCTCTGAAGCTGCAGCCTGATATGCTGGTAGCAAATCATCCATTCACTGCATTATCTGAGCACAGAAGCCTGTTGCTGAATTGCACAGCGCTTTGCCTCCGAGGGCCATCATCCTGCAGCTGTTCTGCTGCAGGAAGGAAAGGAAGAGTCATTTAAGTTTATTGCAGCACCTGGATAATGCAGAAATCTGTCTGATCTGGGTATGGTGCTGCGTGGCACGGGGTAATTGTTTTGTACCTGCTGGCACAGAACTTGGTGCAGTGATGTGTTGCAGCAGGCAGTGCTGTGCATAACACCCAGTGCTGTGTTTCTTGAGTTCCGAGGATTTGGAAGGCGTTCTGAGTCACGGTTGTAAATCCCCCTGAAGAAGAACACACTCTCAAATCTGTGAGCTTGAGGGGAATGCTGTCTGAGGTGTCAAAGGTATGGGTTTACTCTTACCATAGAGTCATAAAGTGGCTTGGGTTGGAGGGACCTCAAGGATCACGAAGCTCCAACCCCCCACCAATGCAGGGCCACCAACCTCCCCATCTCACAGCAGCCCAGGCTGCCCACGGCCCCATCCAACCTGGCCTTGGACACCTCCAGGGATGGACGGGGCATCACAGCCTCTCTGGGCAGCTGTTCCAGCACCTCACCACTCTCATAGCAAAGAACTTCCCCCTGACATCCAACCTCATTCTTCCCTCCTTCAACTTCAAACCATTTCCCTTGTCCTGCTGTCATCTATCCTTGTAAAGAGTTGATTCCTCTCCTGTCTGTAAGCTCCATTTAGGTTCTGCAGGCTGCACTGTTGTCACCCCACAGCTTCTCTTCTACATACTGAACAAGCCCAGCTCCCTCAGCCTGTCTTTGTAGGGAGGTGTTGCAGCCCTCTGCTCATCTTTGTGGCTCCTCTGGCCCCTCTCCAACAGCTCCCTGTCTTTCTTGTACTGGGGGCTCCAGCCCTGGGCACAGTGCTGCAGATGGGGCCAAGAGCAGAGGGGGACGATCACCTCCCTGTCCCTGCTGGTCGCCCCTCTGCTGATGGAGCCCAGGATCCCTTTTGCTTTCTGAGCTGCTACTTCAAAGCATTGATTTCTTCTTCATCATCTCTTCCTGATGCAAGGAAGCCCAGCGTGTCATGAAAACTTTCCAGTCCTCTTGTTGTATGCAGTTCAAAGGAATGGGGGTGGGGGACCCAAACCTCTCAGACTTCATAATCTAGAGAGAAGACTAAAACAATGTGGTTTAAGCATAGAGAGGCCAGTCACACTGCAGTCAAATGATTCGTTGGATGTTATTCTGCTAATTGCTGGCCTAAACAGCTGTCATGCGTGGCTGCTCAGAGACAGCAGGGCCAGTCAGTCTTCTTGGGCTTCCAGCACTTCAGACTTCCCCTTCAGGAGGAAATGGATGAACTTTTCCTATCAGTTCCAACATCAGTCCAAAGCTTTTGATGGTCTGTGAGACGGTGTTTGAAGACCTGCAATCCTGATCCTGGGTGGGCTGCTGTGCACCAACTGTGCTGATGCATTAATATTTGGGAATTGTAGGGAAAAAAAACTGTGTGTGTGTGTGAAATATACACTGAAGGGGGTTTTGTCATACACACAAAGTGATTTCCAGTCTGTGGTTCAGGTCTATGTCTGTGTTCTCTTACCTGTCTTGCTAACCAGCATGTGAGTCATCTGGAGGTGTGGTTGGTTTTGGGTGGAGCATCTCAGAAATGAGGGGATAGAACCATTTTTAGAAAGTGACAAAAAGCTCCCCTGTTCTATTAGCGTGATAAAGATGAATTATGGAGGGTGGGGGAGGAGGGCAGGCAAAAACACAGTGTGGGTTCTGGTGCAGTAGAGGAGTGGAATGTGTAACAGCTCAGTGCTGCTTTGGCTGGGATGGAATAGCGCTTCAGAAGTGCTGCCTCACTCCCAGGTGATGTGACTGCACACCAGCCATCAGCTGCTTGAATATCTGCCAGTTGGAAGCTTGAAAGCTTGCTCTGTTCGTGCTGCTCGTTTTACTGCTCTGATGATCAGAAGTTCTTCTGAAGATCAGCTGCAACTCACTTCCAAATTAGAGGGAGAAAGCAACGTGTGATGCTTGCACTGTACCTGAGATGTTTCCCTGTAACGGAGCTAAGCAGCTCTTCCGTATTTAGAAAGAGAGATGGAGTAAAAGCCATCTGTTACAGACACTAACATGAGATGTGTCTCTGCACGGCCACGAATGCTGTTAGATGTCCAGCTAACCCAGTATCTTTTGTTTTTCAGCTCAGAGATGTCTGTTGTCAGATGGTGAGAATGGTCAGATGGTTTCTTTGGATGGAGCAGCAAAGCATTCAGCCACAAAGCAGGCGCGTGGCGTTGAGCTAAACTTTGCAAGGATGTTCTCTGGCCTCTGTTTGCTTCCAGTTTGGGATCTGTAACCGTTTGGAGTTGGGTGGGTTTGAAGTGTCCGAGTGCTCAGCATACGAGCTTGAGTCTGAGAGCAGTTCAGGGCTCATAGGACTGAGGTTAGAGGTGGGTGAGCCTCGTGGGGCTTCCTTGTACCAGCTGAAAGTACCAGCTAAACTCCAGCTAAGTGCAGAGCATCCTCTTTCCTTGTACCCAGTGCTGATGTGGACTTGTCAGGCTGGATGCACACCATGTTCATGAGCTGCACGTTGGGATTTCCAGCAGCTGAGTGAAACAGTGCTGTGGCCAGTGTGTCTTTTCTGTCATCCCATTCTGTTATCCCCACCCCATCCTTGTTTGACAGGCAAAACTCCCTGGTGTTCAGTACTGAAGATGAAAACCACACTTAGGAAGAGGAAAACTGCAATTGGCCAAATAAAACGTTACAGCTGAACCCTAAGTGGTCAAAAGAAAATCCCTCCAAAGGTTCTTAGAATGTGAAACCACCTGGTAATCTTTTTTTAACCCATAACCTGGTTGCTTGTAATGGAAATAGAGTGAATTCCAAGGCTGTGAAGGCGCCTTTCAGGTTTGTACCCTCCATCCATAGTTCTTACAGTGAAGAAATGGGCAGCTCTATGGGAAATCTTCCCCCTGAGCTACGTGATGGCTGTGCATCTACCAGTTTTTCAGCAAAAAGAATGTTGCCAAAAGCATCCTTTTTTTTGGCAGCAGTTCTGTAACAGCTGTTGTTACACCTTCCACTGAGCAACGTGAAAACGAATCTGCCTTTTCAGTGCTTTGCTTCCTCTTTCCTACCAACTGCGCTGGGGAAGATGTGAGCAGAGGATGGAAAGTGTTGCCTTCGAGCGTTGCTTTCACTTCTCTTTGGTTTGTGCTGCCTCCAGTCCTGTGCCAGTGTTTGGAGATCTGCTCCATCAAGGCGCTACAGGAGCGATGCGGTGATGGATGCTGCGCTTCCTCCAGCTTCTGGTGTTTGTTGGAGGCATCCCACTTACGGGGGGAATAGTTGCAGTGACTGGAAGTGCAGCCCAAAAGGTTGGCTGTTAATCTGGTGGTGGGTTTTTTTGCTTTCTGCAGTGCTTCCCAAGCAGTGCAGGAGTGTTTCCTGGACTGAATGGTCTCTAGGTATCTTAGAGAGCTGTAATAAATCGATTTTGATGCTTTATTTGGGATATAGAGGGGATGGAGGGTGCTTGGGTGACGTTCTTAACTGAGTGAAGGGAAGGTCGTGTTGGTGACTGAAGGCTCATTCCACATTTAGGAAGAGAGGCTTACTGCTCTGCTCTTGGTTTGTCGCCCAGTAAGATCATAGACATTAATATGCTTCAGGTTAATATTAATCAGCACATATGCTTTGCTTGTGTAACATGGCACTTGCCTAAAATCAAGGGGTTCTGGGAGGTCAGAAGTGCCTTTGCTTTGGTTTCGTTGACACTTTATTCCACAAAGCACTTCTTGGATTCCATTTCTTGTTTGGTTTGCTGGGGTCGTTCCCATAGCTAATAAGGACTAATGCTGTGTTGCCAGAGGTGATGGTAAGAGGCTTAAGGGACTCCTCTGAGCTGTCTGCTACAGTGTGCCTCTTGTTAATGAGCTGGGGCTTGCATCTCTTCCTCTCTTTGCATCATTCCCTCTTGCATCAAAGAAGCAGTTATGGGTTATTTACTCCTCTTGCAAGGGCCTGAATAATTGTCTATACAAACTCAGGAAAAATGACAGTAAGGATGGATAGCATTTCTAGCTGCTGCTTCCAAGTCTTTGCCTGAATACTTTTTAGGCTGTTTCATCTTCCTGCATTGGTGAGCACAGATCAGTTCAGGGTGTGCAAGGAAGAAGGGTGAAGATGCAGGGGACTTTGTGAAGCGTGGATGCTCTGAGCTCACCTCACATATTGATTCTGTTCTTTGTTGTCTCCTTGGTTCTGAGCTCTGAGAAACTGATGTAGATTCTCTCTATGAGGTTAAAGAGTGCAAAGAGAAGCTTTCTTGCTGCTGCTGTTGCTGTTTTAATTTGTTTTAGAGTTGTTGTGCCACAGACTGGCACATTTTGTTGAATGTAACCTTGACTTCAGATGTTGCTGTTCTTCAGTTCCCTGTTCAGATAATGAGACTCCACGCTAAGTGCAGTTTTTCTCTTGGTTGTGTCTCCCTGGGCCATCTCAAATCCAAAGGCTTTGCTTACTCTTCCTCCTTTGCTTTCTCCCTGCATCGCTTACAGAAGCTTCAGTGTCCTTTGGACAAAGTCTTTGTGCTGCCTGTCCTTGCAGAGCCTCTCAGCGCAGAAACAGGAGGAGCTGTGGCAGAGGATGAATCCCTGGAAGCCTTTATTGAGCTACAGCACGTTCAGGTGAAAGTTCAGAGGTCCATTTTCCACCTCAAGTTCAAAAGCCTCCCATGTGTGTAACTGTAAAAGAAAGGAAGAGCCTTCCTTTAAGGAACTGTGAGCTGACATCCACAGTTATGTCTGTGGTTTTTTCCTTCAGTTGCCTCTTTAGAAACACGAGAGAAGCAGGACAAAGTGCATTTTTTAAACTGTTGCCAGAAAGCAGTTATTTGCTCAATAGTTATTTGCTTACTAACCTGCTATTGAATCCCATTGTTTGTCCTGAGTACATTAAGATAAGAGGATGCAGCTATAAGGACATCCACAAATGACTCGTTGACCTACTGATGGTTATGCAGCCTTAACACCTTCAAGCATGTGCTGAAAAGGCATTAAAACAGAATCCCAGCAGTCCCTGGTGGCACCTCCTATGAAATTGCCATTAAATGCTTCTGCTTTTCTTTTGAGGCAGGTCTGAAATCGTGTGCGATCCTCTTGACCCAGAGCTGTCGTAAGATGAGCTGTGGAAAGTCAGTGTTTCACTGCAAAGCTTGGATGTAAATCATCCTAGCAAGTGTGTGAAAAGCAATACAAGCATTTTCTCATCCTTCCTTAAGTGCTGTAAGCAGTGGTTTTAACAGCAGTGCCTCTCAGTGGTATTTAAACTTTCCTCTGCATGCTCCCTTGCTGTTAAAGGCTTTGCATACTGCAGGAAGGTGGACCAGCTTTTCTGTGGGGAGTCCCAGTTTTATTGGAGTGCTTTGCATCAGATCACACCCAATCAGGTAACTGAGGCAGCGTGGAAATTACCTGAAGTTGAATGAAGTGTGAGTTCTTGTCTCCTGTTTGACTTCCAGCAAGTCAAGTCACGTGGCTGATAGTATTAAAGCTGGTAGAGGTAAGTGAAAGCAGGCAGGTGGTGAAAATCCAGGGAAATAGACAGTTGCCATATCAAGTTGCTGTGATAATTACTAAAGCTCGTTAGCTAAGTGAAGTTTTTCAATAGACTTTGTACAACTTGGCATCTCTGCCTTTTTACATTGACCAGCCACCACCTGAGTGCTGAGAGCTGCACAAGCATCCAGGGACCCAGGTTTTGCAAGCTGAGTTCTGTTGAGTTGGAAACAACTGGAATTGCTGCAGTGGCGTTTGCGTTGCTAACTGTAATCTTTGCCCCCTGCTTTAATGTTGAAATAGCTGGAGGGATTTTGCTTACATTCTTTCCAAGTCACTGTGGGTCATCAGGCAAGCCAGGAGACTGGGAAAGCTGTGTAGAACCAGGCTCTGTACCAGCTTGTGCAGAGCTCAGCTGCACAATCCAGAAAGGAAAGCTCACCACTCTCATAGCACAGAACTTCCCCCTGTCATCCAACCTCAATCTTCCCCCCTTCAACTTCAAACCGTTTCCCCTTGTCCTGCTGTTTTCTACCCTTGTGAAGAGTTGGGCTCCCCTCCTGTTTATAGGCTCCCTTTAGGGTTGCAAAGTCAGCCCACTGTCTTTCTCCTGTTAACATCATTCATAGTTGAACATATCTGCCATTTTTTCTGGGGTCATTCGGTTCCTGTAAGAGAACAACAAAGTGGCTGAGATAGAACAGAGAGTTCTGACTCTTTTTCTTGTTTTTGCTGCCCATTATGTGACCTTGGGCAAATACTTCAGAAGTGTCAGGAATGCTTCAGGCTCCTCCAGGTAGGCACTGTTCTCTGGGTGGTTCAGGCTTACTGCAAGAAGTAGCTTTGATGGCTGCAAGTTTGCCTTTGCCTTTCACAGTGTGTTTTAGATATGAGCAGGATTTCTTCTGAGGGGAAATGACTGGATCTCTTCCCTCGGTTTGTGCCCACTTGTTTTCAAGGTAGGTGGAAACACTGAAGTTTTCATGTCAGTCATTGTAGGGATGTTACATGGCAATTGCTTTTACACACTTGGACTGGCAGTTAAATGATAACAGGCCTACCACGTGATTTCACTGCTTCATTCATCTTTGGAAGCGAAATGCTATCGAGTGAAATGCATATTTGGCTCATCTAAAGCTTACCCTGAGCTATCAGCTCATCAGCACAGCTGGCCTGTTCTAAGGTATGTGACTCATAAAGTTGACAAAGCATTTACCACATGTATTTTTTTTTTTTTTTTCTTTTAGCACCTGTATTTTGTTCTTTAAACCAGGCTTTATGGAATGGCTGCTCTGATTGTAGAGCATCTCAGCTCTATGGGTTCCCTTCTTGTGTTGAGGAGTTCCTGGTAGTGTTTATAAACACATAAATAACCAAACTTATCTCTAATGAGAAGCGACAGCTTTCTTTCCACTTCACCTGAGAGAAAAAGGAAACGAAACTCAGGCTTATTTGCAGCTGTTGTATTTGGGGTGAAGTGTGATGGGTTACTTCTCTGTAAGAAGTAGCTTCTGCACTTGGAAAGGGGGCTGGTGCCTGACCACAGCCTGCTTTTCCCTTTGCTTGTAGAGGTGCTGGGCTGTACGTGGCTCTGCCCATGTCTGGAGCTGGTGGTTTCACTTCAGCATTCAGCTGCTTGCCCCTGCAGCAGCCACGCTGTGTACCGTGCTGAGAAACTGGGCTGGTGAAACTAAGCCAGCCAAACAGAGCAGCTGCAAGGCCTTCGTGCGGAGTTTCGGTGCCTGGTTGAATGGTCTGTTGGATCTGCTTCTGTAGCTGTTGCTCTGCTGGCTAAAACTTTAATTATCTTTGGCTGGGTGAGGTTAACGAGCTCTGGATGCTGCTACCGTACAGCTCTGAGGCATCATAGTGGGTTGGAAGGGACCTCAAGGATCACGAAGCTCCAACCCCCCACCAATGCAGGGCCACCAACCTCCCAATTTCACAGCAGCCCAGGCTGCCCAGGGCCCCATCCGACCTGGCCTTGAACACCTCCAGGGATGGACGGGGCATCACAGCCTCTCTGGGCAGCTGTTCCAGCACCTCACCACTCTCATAGCAAAGAACTTCCCCCTGACATCCAACCTCAATCTGCCCTCCTTCAACTTCAAACCATTTCCCCTTGTCCTGCTGTTATCTCCCCTTTCCAAGAGTTGATTCCCCTCCTGTGTGTAGGCTCCCTTTAGGTACTGAAAGGCTGCACTGTTGTCACCCCACAGCTTCTCTTCTCCATGCTGAACAAGGAAGTCAGAATAACGTGGTACATCCACAGTGAAGATGTGGTGGGCAAGTAGAAGGTTTATTTTCAGTGTTTGAATCCCTCTCTCTTTATTATCTCATACTTAGGAGCATAAACAAGGAAGTTGTCTGTGATTGGAAGCCCGTTCCCTGCATGGTGGGCTGACTGGGACAGAAGGGAGGAAGAGCAAAGGCCGAGCTGGAGATTGAAATTGTGTTCTCACAGCCCAAAACAGAACATTCCCCTTCCAACTGGTTTGTAAGCAGTGAGACCTGAGGTTTTTACAATGAATTCCAGACTTTGGGTGCAAACAAGTCACAAAACACAGAGATAAGAACTTGGCTGTGCTCCCTGGGATGCAAGTGCAGGTCACGATGCTCTGGAGCTTGTGAAACAGAAGAGGAAAAACTTGTTTGACTTTGCTTGAGGGTGAATTCATTGTAGCATATTACTTCAACCTGTCACGCAATTAGCTTGTAATCCGAAAAGGAACTGGAGAAAGTTGCCCTTCTTGTCAAGAACTGCTCTCTGGTTTAGTTTCTTTGTTTTCTATTAATTGGGAAGCGTGCTTGGTCGGTGGTTGACTTGTATGCTGCTGAAGCTGGGAGGTTTGAAACCTTGGCATCTTTCTTAAGGCACATCGGGGCGGCTGTGTTTCTCTGATCGAACTACCCAGGAAACTGCACAGCTTTAAGAGCAGGTTCAATGGATGACTTCCATGTAGGTTTGTAACGAAACATTCTTGCTGTCATCATTCTCAATGCCAATTTCTGACCAAAAGGACTGTCTACTCTTGCAATTAAGACTTATTTTATTTTACATTGTGTGCACAGCCCAGGGAAGTGGCCGTCCTGTGACCTGTCTTGGCATCCCGTGGTCCCATCCTGTGGTTCATCCCATGATGAACCATTCTATGATCCTGTCCCGGGCTGCTCTTGAAGTCTGATAAATGAGCTTAGCAGAAATTAGGCTGAAGCTTATCCACCTGTGCTTTTGAGTCTGCCACGTGAATAGAAATTGAATATTCTTTCAGTGTTAGTTTTCCTTCTGTTGTAAGTGCATTCCTGTAGGATTAAGTGAGAACTTTAAAGCACGGTGTTGTCATTCCAAACCCAATAATGACTCTTGTTCAAAACCTTTTAGGACTGACTGCATACAGGCAAGCTTTGGGTGGGCCAAAAAGGGTGGCAGCCACTCATTGGCATCCCTAGGGGAGGGAGGCAAGGCAGTGGGAGAGTGGGTTTTGTAATGGAAGATTGATGAGAACATTGTATATGGGTGCTGAGTTCACTTGACTCTCTGTTATGCATGTGCTGGCTTGAAAGAGGAAGCAAAATTAAGCAGTAATTTCAGAAACAAAACTGCTTTGAGTAGTTAATGATAACTCAGGAAGGATAATTTTCCCTCAGTTTCTGGATGTGTATCTCTGTTGTGTTCTGCTTTTTATTTAAGGGTGCTGCAGCAGTTCCCAGGGTTGCTGTGACTGCAGGGAGCCTCGTTCAGCCCACGACGATGGCAGTAGTTTGTTGGAGCTCCTTGTCTTCTAGTTCCTCTCGGGCAGGCTTCAGGCTTGGCCCTGTTTCCAGTGTGATGATACAGAACACTGGGTGATACACTGCTCTTCTGTGCCAATGCTGTCGTGTGTTCTGGGAAGTGATAGTTGGAGTGATTTAGATGTGTGGAGTGAAAGTTATGCACAGGACGTGAGGAAGAGTAGCGTGTCCTGTGCATCGCTTTTGCTTCAGCTGAGCCCATGCAGGCTGGCTGCTGCTCATCCAGGCACCTCATGATAACTTAACTGAATGCTATTGTTAACATCAGGTTTCTGCCAAAAAAAAAAAGTTGGTGGTTTTTTTTTTCTTGTACAAATCATTAAAATGCACACATGATGATAAGAAAAGCTTCACCTCAATCTGAAGTTCCTGGAACTATTCCTTATTTCCTTGTGTTTCGTAGCGCCGGCTTCGCCACCTTCGGAATATTGCTGCACGTAACATCATCAGTAAGAATGGTTATCGCCTCTTGGACACGTATTTCACCCTCCACCTGTGTGATAACACCAAGATATACAAAGGTAATCAGCCTTCGTGTCAGCTTTCTCACCAAGTATTCTTTTAGGACACTGGCTTTGTATTCTTTTTTGCCTCATCAACCTGCTGCCACTACTCGCATCATTTCTATGAGCAGCAGAAGAGCACTCTTTATTATCCTGAACTTCATAAAAGCCTTGGAGGAAGCAGGCAAGGAAGCAAAGCAGATGGCAGCTCGGGTAGAGCCTCTTTAAATAAAACCTGTTGTTGTTGCTCTCCTTTCTCTCAGCTTAAACTTTGAGTTTAAGGAATTTAGAAACTTAAAATTTCACAGGAAAGCTAAAGCTTCTGGACGCCAGTTATTTTCCTGAGCATAACCCAGCACTTGATTCCACTTAGTTCCACTTCACAAAATACTCTTGTCAGCCAATGGCAAGAAACATCCATTCATCTGTTCTGCTTTCAACACTTGTGAATGTTAGAACTCGTTCCTAGTGCTTTGCTTCCCATTGCAACCAATAGTTCCTCGTTACGGAGAGAAGATTTTTATCTTCTCTTTCGGTCTGTCAACAGCTGGAGCTTTGGAAGTGAGTTCTGTTACACCCAGGCTTTAATTTGAGGTCTCTGTCTGAAGGTTGTATAACGTGAGCCTGCTGCACGGGCTTCTGTGATGGTTGTTTGAATCTGGCATAGAATGTTCTGGGTTGTCAAACATTTTTTTTCCTTTCATTTTAGTAAACTGAGAGGTTTTCTATGAAGTCTGTGTGTCAGCCTCTGGTGCTGTCTGCTTAAAGACTCTTCTTTTGCCTGGGAGAGCCAAGGGCTGCGTGTCCAACGAAGGCCAGGGTTCGTGGTACCTCTGAGGCTCTCTTCTAAGCATCTGGAACAGCTCACCCTTGCTCTTCAGGAATGCAGTGCAATCACTTGATCCCCTCTGCCCTCCTCCAGGAAGGTGTTAAATAACAAACCAGTCCAATGGGAAGTGGCAACCAAATCCTGTAAATTACTGGCCCACGTTCTTTTCCCAGAAACCAAAGGCACGGGAGCATCTTGGTTACAATGGTGAAACGTTAGTAATGACTCCTAATAATTCAGTGAATTCACTTGCTTAAAAGAGTTGGCTGCACTTCAAAGTCTTTCTTAGCAGTGTGTTCCCAACAGGTTACACCCATTAGCATTTCTATTTCAAGAGTGTTACTTGTTTTGGCTTTTTGTTTCAAATATGAAGATTTCTGTTGGTGTTTAAGCTAATCTAAAAGTGTCTTTCACTCATTTTTCTTTAGAATTTTACAAGAGTGAAGTGATCAAGAATTCTCTGGTAAGTCATTTTCACATAAGAGAAACTCGTTTCTTTTGACACTGTGTATTTGCCACAGCATATAAATTCCTCAGCTGCACGCTGTGACTCTTTAAACATGTATTAAGACTCTTAATTCCTTTTAGGAGCATCGCGTTCTCCTCCTCCTCCTCAGGTTTTGTTCACAAAAGTTGGAACAGTGAGTTCAGAACAGTAGATCTGCAGGTTTGTTTTCACAGCTGAGGAACAAAGATGAGTTGGTACCTCTGCACATGGGACTAAACCCTCCCAGGACCACTTTGATGTGAGAACTCTTTGGTGTCCAGGTTAAGCTTGACAACAGATAACTATTTCAAGTGCTGAGGACACCAAACTGGCAAAGTTTATTTGTTAATCGTGTTTTAACATCATAATATGATGTTAATCGTATTTTTACTGGTCTCAGACACTTCTTTCATTGTCACAAAGCTGTGTGTGTCATACCTAAGATCTGTTCACAGCTCAGCTCTTCCAAGGGTTGCCATCTGCATCGGTTGAGGAGGAGGAGGAGTGAATAAACCTGTAAATAAATTATGCCAACTTAATTACTGAGGAATAGGTCAGAGCTGCAATTCAGCTTCTGCAATGAAAGCTATAGTTTGGTTTTCAGAAGCTAAATTATGTGGGAAAACAACACTGCATCCACTTTACGAGCGCTTGATTTGGCTGAACTCAGTTATTGAAGTAATTGTTCAGAGCCTTTAATAGCTTGGTAAAAGCTGAAAGGCTGCTGTTCATGATGAAATGGTTTTGTGTTAAAATCCTTGTTTGCATAAAGTGCTACATTCTAGTGTCGTGCTTGGAGGTCAGGAGTGTCAGCTTCAGTACCTCTCATCTCCCTTTGAATGCCAACAGAATCCAACCTGGAGGAGTTTGGACTTTGGAATAATGCCTGATCGTCTCGATACGTCTGTCTCGTGTTTCGTTGTGAGGATCTGGGGTGGCAAGAAGGAGCACTTCCAGCTTCTGATCGAATGGAAGGTCAATCTGGATGGATTGAAGTACTTGGGACAGCAGGTATAGCAAAAACAGTTTTTCTTCTACTTCTGGTTTAAAGAATTGTAACAGCTAGGTGAGCAAATAGAGGATATTAATGCGTGGTGAGTTGGTCTTGGTAGCAGCCAACAGCTCTCACTGAGCTCCCCTCACTCAGTGGTAGGTTGGGAATGGTCAGGAGAGCAAGAGTGAGGAAAGACTCATGGGTGGGTTGGGATGAAGACAACTTAATAAATGAGAGCAAAAAAAGAAGAGAGGAAGGAGGATGAAAAACAATGCAGGATGCAGAAGCAGTCACTCAGCAGCTCCCAATAGAGATCTGATGCCCAGCCAGTCCTTCAGCAACAGCTGCCTTGGACAGAATAACTTGTTTGTGTTTCTGAGTGTGGTGTTGCACCATAAGAAGCTCTGGCCACTCGAATCAGAATCCTAGAATCCTAGAATCCTAGAATCCTAGAATCCTAGAATCC
>NW_024884892.1:0-11129 GCF_019232065.1 Centrocercus urophasianus | reverse complement strand
GAATCCTAGAATCCTAGAATCCTAGAATCCTAGAATCCTAGAATCCTGGTTCTCATGGTTTGAAGTGACCTGTAAGATCATCCAGTCCAACCATCTCATCACCATTGCCACCACCAGCACTGAACCACATCTCGCAGCTCCTCATCCTGTTGCCTCTTGAACGCTGCCAGGGATGGTGCCTCCACCACCTCCCTGTGCAGCCATTGCAGTGCCTGACCACTCTCTGATAGAAACAGTTCTGCCTTATGTCCAACCTAAATCTCTGCTACAACTTGCAGCCATTGCCCTGTGTCCTGTTTGTTGCCTGGGAGAAGAGGCCAGGCCCTTTGACACCACAGCCTCCCTCCATGCAGTTGCAGAGTGCAGTCAGGTCTGCCCTGAGCTCCTCTTCTCACCCTCACCAATCCCAGCTCCCTCAGCCGCTCCTCATCAGCCCTGTGCTCCACACCCCTCCCCGTTTCGCTGCCCTTCTCTGCACGCTGCAGGGCCTCAACATCTTTCCTGCAGTGAGGAGCCCAAATCTGAACCCAGCACTCGAGGTGCGGCCTCACAGAGCTGAGTGCAGGGGATGCTCCCCTCCCTGCTCTGCTGGCCATTCCTCATGCAGCCCAGGCTGCTGTTGGCCCTCTTGCCCACCTGGGCACACTGCTGGCTCCTGTTCAGCCCAGCACCAACCAACACCCCCAGGTCCTTCTCTTCTCCACACTCATCCAACCACTCATCCCCAAGCCTATAATGCTGCATGGGGTTGTTGTGGCCAAACAACACTTGGACCCGGCACTCGGCCTTGTTGAACCTCATCCCATTCACCTCAACCCAGCGGTTCAACCTGTCTAAATCCCTCTGAAGGGCCTCCCTACCCTCAGGCAGATCCACACCACCTCCCACCTTCCAAGGGACGTGGCTGAACGTACTCAGCAGCAGTTGTGAAGGATGTGATATAAATGCTTTTTCTGTGGTTAAATTCAGTTTGCTGTCAGGTTTCTTCTTCTGAACTGGAAAAACTGAGCTGAAAAACTGTGTTTCATCATCAAGGTTTATGCTCAGCTGCAGTGCAGAGCCATAAGAAGTTGGCCTTAAAATCATTTCTTTTCTTTTCTTACAGATACATGCAAGAAACCCAAACGAGATTATTTTTGGTCTCAATGATGGTTATTATGGAGCTTCGTATGAGCAGAAGGTGAGGATATCATTTACTTGTTCAGCTTGTCAGTACTGGTGATGAGCTGAAATTCAATTTCTGGACTGAAATTTTCATGCTTGGATGCTCGAAACATTAAAGTATCTTGGTTTTGAGAAGGAATATTTTCTTGACACGATGCATTGGGACTGCTGCTTCTGTTGCTTGTACATTTGAGCTGTTCATGCAAGACTTAGAGCTTACCAAAGACCTAAGGAGTCCTGGTTACTGCAAATAAGCTTTGATGCTCTGTCCCTCGAGGCAGGCATTTCATTCAAATTTAAAGCATCTTGAAAGTGATGAGACCAATTTTGGTCTCTTTTTTTTTTTAATTAAAAAAAAAAAAAGCATTTTTCTCTTTATTTTTGTTGTCCTTCCTTGTAGTTTATTCTTGTTGCAAGAGCTAAAGCTTTTGTTGCCCTGCTCTGATTTCTTCTGGTCAGCTCCTCAACCAAACTATGCTGTATAATACACACCTCCTGTATGCAACTCACTTGTCTGCAGTTCAAGCCAAACTAATTGGCATTGACTCTTCCTGTAGCATTCAGAAGCTGTGTGTACCTGAGGAATATTTCTGTTCTTAACAGTTAATCCCTAGTTTTAATGCTAGATATTCTGAATATGAAGCAGCCTCACTTTGGTGGGTGTACTAGCTATTACCAAGCACTACCTAAAACCTTTAGGAAGGGATGCTTTTTGTCAGGAGCCTGTTCCTGTTCCTGTAGAATCTGCATGTGATACCTTTTCCCTTTGGCAACGTCAGTGTTCTCTGATTTCTGAGGGTGCTTCTTCATTTTTATCTTCTTGTTCACTTACACCAGAGCTTACAAAGCCTTCTGACTGCAGATGTGTCCAGATGCCATTCTGCAGGTCTGTTGCAAACCCCTTGCAGCACTCAGTGCTGGCAGTGTCCTCTTAGTACACATCTCCTTAGGAATCATGATAGTAGTGTTCTCCTAACTCAGTTTCTCCCATTTTGCTTCAAAGAATCCCTATTTATTTAACGATCCTTTGAACTGCTGTTGAAACAGCCAGGCTAGATCTATAAATTCTTACAATAATATGCATTTTATTAAAGGGGAGAATAAATATTTATGATTCTGAATGTCCTTTTCATTAAAGAAGTCTGCTGAGCCAAAGGAAGGGAACTGTTGGAATGAAACATTCTGGAGACTTCTTATCCAACTCTGTTTCAAAACATGTTATAGATTTACAGGTGATCCATGAGATGCATGCTCCCATCTCCTATCTTGCCAACTCCTCTGTGACAAAAGAGGTGGGAGCCTGGAATCTACTGCTGCAGAGCAATCTGAAGTAGGACAGGAACATTAAGTGCTGCCACGATTGTTTTTCTTGATTAAAGCTGGCAGCTTGCTGATCAAATTGATAGACACAAACAGTAAGAACAGTGTGCCCACATGAGCTCAATGGACAGCTTTGAACTCAAAGCACTGGAAATTTACATCTTTGCTACGTGATGCACGTCAGCTGTTGTTTTAGAACCTTCCAGCCCTCTTTCCTGCAAAGTAACCTTCAAAATACATCTTTGTGCTCAGAATTCTTGCCCTGTACGAATCTTCCGTGCTGTAACTTGGGGAAACAGAAAGCTGTAGCACTGCATTGGTAGAGAAATGTGAGGCTTACAGCTCAGTGTCAGAACAGATGTGCTCTGCAGGCTGCTTTGTCCCTGCTCACTGATTCTCCACAGAGTTGTACTCCCAACTTCTGCTGCTGTTCGAGGCTTTGGTTGGTTGTTTTGATAGCATTGCAGTGACTTTCTTAAAACCATCTTTCTCCTCTGCCTTCCTGGCTTTCAGACTTTTTTCCAACCCTTGGGTTCTTGTTGCTAACTGACCCTTAACACTTTCCCTTTGTTCTTGCAGTCATAGCTTTTCAACAAGAGCGTCAGGGAAGTGGGGTTGGCTTTCCCTCAGTGACCAACTTGCTGTTGATTCCTTAAAGAAATAATAGGAGAGCTAGTAACTCAAAGCTCTAGGTAACTCAAAGCATTTAGCAGTGCTGAGGGATAAGATGGACAGAAGACTGAGTTATTTTCTTCAGGCTTTACTGAGCTGCAGCTCTCTTTCCAACGATCAAGCAGTAAGACTTTCTCTCTTTAGAGTACATAATCTACATCAGCAAGGTACAAACCCTGCATCTACCTTTTTCTTCCCCCTAATGCAGCTGGATCTCAGCCATGTTACAGAAATAAAGCCTTTGTGTGCTTGTTGTAAGTACTTGTGCCTATATCTGTAATATGTACTGCAGCAGAGAAGCAGACAACTCTGCTTCTGAAGAGCAAGCCTATTCAGTAACTAAGCTTGAAACCTTTCCTTTGCCCAGAGATGTGGTGGGTGCCCCAACCCTGGAGACATTTGGAGGCTCTGAGCACCTGATGGAGCTGTGTGTGTCCCTGTTCACTGCAGGGGAATTGGACCAGATGGCCTTCATAGGTCCCTTCCAGCTTTAAGGATTCTGACTATTCTGTGTCCTGCAAATTACCTCAGAGTAGAGCAGGTTGTGTAGAGCACTCTGTCTGTGTTATTGGGCATTTCTATTCAATCTTTCTGTGTTATGGGGGGAAAAGAGAAGGCTACAACGTGCTACTGGGCTGAGCTCTTCTCATCCTGCAGCCAGGTGATCCCAGGCTGCTTCACTTGTTCTCTGGAGAGCTGTGTGCCTTGCTTTTGGAAGGCACTGTTTCTTGAAACAAAATCAACTTTGTGGTTGCAAAACGCTTCCAGTTTTCCACCTACCTGATTCAGGGATTAAGCCATCTTTCTTCTGTTTTTTTTTTTCTTTTTTTTCTGGGGCTGTGAATACAGATTTCAACATGTGGTATCAAAAGTCTTGAGAATGGGAATGAGGAGCAGAGGAGGCTGCTGATAGGGTTGGTTGCTGATAGGTGATTGGGGTTGGAACTACATGATCCTTGAGGTCCCTTCCAACCCGGGTGATTCTGTGATTCTGTGATTCTGTGATAGGGTGCCTCTGTTGCAGTGTGGTGCTTAATGTAACACGCAGGTCTTCAGATTATGTAGATGCTGCTGCGTGGCCTGTGGCTCTTGCAGCTCTGTAGGTGTTGAAACTCAACTGCATTTCAACACCTTCCGTATGAGAACAGCCTGTTGAGGCAGGTAGAGAATATATAAATAGGGCTTCTTGCAGTTGTATCACCTATTTTAGCATACTTTCTCTACTGAAATGAATATTCATGACTTTTTTTTCCTGCAGTCTTTCAAGTTTCTGGCAGTGCTGCTGGATTGTTGGACCTGTTTACAGCTTGCTTTGTCCTGTGAAGAAACAGCTCAGAGCCATTGTGCCATTTCACAGCACTTGTGTGGCTATACCTGATAGGGAGAAGTTTGCTATCACACCTTTCCAGGGTGAAGAATTGCCTGTTGGACTGTGTTGTTCTGCCTTTGTTGCTCTCTTAAGAATGACACAGAGTTACTGTAACTTCCAGAAAGCATTCTGTATCTGAAAAACTTCAGATTTGATCTTTTAAGCATCTTTTAAGTGAAGGGAGGGCTTCATCAGTCAAAAAAAAATACACTGTGTCTAGAAAACTATGTTAATGACACTGTGTTAATGACCTGTATCATTGTGTAGCTAAGTGTAGTTGCAGTCCAGGCTTGAGCTGCCACTGTTGCCTTCTCGAATCAGTTCTACCAACAGAATGTAAGCTTGTATGAAGGTGCATTTAAAACATTAAATTCAGGATTATCTGATGTGCGTTGATAAGACAAGCTTGTAGTCCAGATGGAAGCATTTTTGATGTCTGACTGTTCTTTCTTTGCCTTAAGGATCACTCAGGTACCCTGAAGAACAGCCTCCTCCAGGTGGATCAGAACTGCGTTCGTAACTCTTACGATGTCTTCTCTTTGCTTAGGTAAGGATGTTGAAAATACTCTATCAAGCCATTTTAGCTTTTTCAAAGCATATAGAAAGAGCTTTTCCAAGTATGGAATCCATCTTCTTTGGCTTAGATGTGTTAGGGGTTATCTGGGCAGGGTGGATGTACTGCTGGTGGCGAGGAGATGAGCCTTGATGCATCTTTCTTGCTGTCCTTGCTGCTGCTGATGAACACTTGAGCACAGTGATGTTGAACTGCCTGCAGAGCTTGCCTGTGGACTGCCTTGCAAGCATTGAAATCATGAAGCTTCTCTGGTAGGGAGTTTCTATGGAAAGCCCTTCATTTTCCTCAACAAAATGAAAACTGTTCTAAAGGGATTTAAAGAATGACATCGAAGCACCTTGCTAAAACTTTCTTGGTTGATGCCACAGTTGGGACAAAATAGCTGCACAGCTGCTTTGTTTCTGTTGAACTACCCAACTGAACCTGTGTTTTGCATAATCCTCCCATGTAATCCAGAAGATAGCTGCTCGAGATGCAGTTATTCTGGTGTGCAGTATAGAACCAGTGCTATACCTGCCCACTGTTGATTGATGACTCTCTGCTGGTGGAAAAACATGGGATGAGGGTATGAATGTTGCCAAAACGGCCTTGTTCAGACCTGTTTTAATACAGTAGTTCAAGAATATCAGCTGTGGGGAGGTATAACAGAGAGTTTGTAAACTCTGCAGTTGGATTTGAGGAGTAAGCTGCGTTCAAAAGGTGTCTTAAAAGGCAGATTGTGAGCTCTGGTTCTGTAGCAATAGCAGCAGGCAAACGAGATCCTTTAGAAGCAAATCTGTGCGTGCTGTCAGAGGCAATGGGGAAAACATTTGGCTTCGTGCTGTGGAAGTTGTCGTTTGGTAGCGTTGGCAGTAGGTGTCACTGTTGTCTGCGGGAAGGGGTGGCCTTAAACCTGAAGGGAAGGTAGGAAAAGTTAACTCTGGGTTGTCGTTATTTTTACGAGCTCTCTTAAAATTGGTGTGCTGCTTCTTGACTCTTTGAAATACTGCAACTAAAGGCTGCCTACCAGACTTGTGCCTTCTGTACGAAACAACCAGAGGGGTTGTTGGGCCATGGGAAGAAAACTCTTATACTAACTGATGTTAAACCTTGGTTAAACAGAAGAAAATGTGTGCTGGTCATGCATTTCTTTTTTCTTCCCTTATTTGCTTGTGAGTCACAATGCAGAAGAAGAAACAGTTGGTTTTGGACTTGATGGACAGCAGCCCTGCTGCTAATACGTATCAGTGGGTTCTGCATGCTGCAATGAGGCAACGCAGTACTGCCTGATGAAGAAATTGATGTTCACAACTGCTGGCCTTTCTACCTGCTTCCCTCCTAGTGGGAAAATTCCTTGGGAACTGAGGCAAAGTTCTGTGCAGACCCAGATCCTCCCTGTTACCTCGTGCATGAAGTCAGGTTTCCTTACAGATCTGCTTTCTCTATTGCTGCTTCCCTGTGACACCTCACTCAAAAGACTGATGGTAGCATTTATTCCTTGCTAATCACCTCCAGTCTCTGTTTGACAGCTGTGCTATTTCTCCTACTGGGAAGTCTGGTTTGCCACCTCTTCCAGGAGTCCAGGCCTGAACAACCAGCCTATAAACTCTTCCCAAAGATGGTTTTTGTGAGCACGTTCCTCCTAGAAGCAGAAGAGAGGTGCAGGGCACAAGCTGAGCTGTGATTCATCTGACAGGACGTATATGTTGGGAGGAAATGAATTGCTGCCTGCCTGCTTCTGTCCATTGACCATAAAGAGAACAGGGAAGTGTTTGCTGTAAAGGTTTGCATCTGCTCACATAAATCCCACATTTTGAAGACTTTTCTTCATTAGATGGTGTTTTTGTAGTAGAACCTCACAGCTTGCACATGTGGCTCAATGTTTTTTTTATTTTTTGTCAGATTGTGAATATGGAAAACAGATTGTAATGACTTTTGTTTTAATTTCTCAAAGAAAGAAGCAGGTCCTGGTGATGCTACAGTCTGGAGTTATTCTGGTGGTACAACACCAACAGGTTTGCAGCATGGAGATTGAGACCATCTCCCAGTTCAGTCCTTCCTCTTGAAAGCTGCAAAATGAGAAAAACTTCTTCAGCTGTCAGAACTGCTTTTTCTGGGGGGGAAGAAATGGTTTTTATTTTTAGCTTTTGGATGAAATGAGTAGCTAAAGCTTACGAAGCTGGTGAATGGGCCTTAATGAAAAACACGTGCTTGGCTCCAATTATGTTCATTAAAAAAAAAAAAGGCAATTAGTAACACCAGAGAGTGTGAACAGTAGAAAAACTGGAGCGTTAGATTAAAAGGGTGCCTGTGTGCTCAGATGCTTAATTGCATGGATTTACGAGTTAATTAAGCAGGAGGAAAAGACAGATAGCTTAGCTGTACACAAGGAAGTGCTCAGCACCTCTGTAGCTCCTGAACCTTCATGCTGTGGTGCGTGGACAAGATCCTGAGGCAGCCGTGGTGCAGCTAATAAGCTGTTCACACCACATGCAAGTGGCAAATGTTCTTGCAGTCATTTCTTTATGAAGAAGAGAGGCTGAAATGCTGAAGGGTTTTTCTCCCCCTTGGCCACGTCGTCGTATTTCCTGACAGATTCACTTCAAGGCTTTCTAAGTGTTCTGTAGCTGGTTGTGACAGGCTCTGTGGTAACGTGGTTCACCTCTCAGAGCTCACTCAGGATGGGCCACCTCTAGCTGAGGTCATATTGTGGCTGTGTCCCTCTAATTGAGCTCTAATTGAGCAGTACTGACTGGAATAGATTCAGATTTACTCTTTGCTCAGGTTTCTTTGTCCTTTAAACTTTGGAGGATAGAGTTTTTCACGTTAAGAGGTATTGGGAAGATGGGATGTGCTGACAACTGCTACAGAAAGGACTTAGCCCTGTAGACTAAAATCTCTCCTTCAGTTCCTAAATACAAAAAAGCAATGTCTTGAGTCCTACAATTGTTCTTGCAGCCTGGTCTGGTGGTTGGCAACTTTGTATGTAGCAAGGGATCATTGTGACCTTTTCAATCCCAATCTGGAGAACTAGAGCAATTCCAGGGAGCACATGAGCTTTCATTAAACAAAGCATCTTCTCCCAGTTCTGCTGATAAGAGAATAAATTTGGCTGCAGTGTCCTGAGCAGCTGAACTTGGTTTTTCAAAGCAGCTCAAAACACCACTTGAGCAGCTCTGCTGTTTTTCACGTTCCAATAACAGCTCAGCTTCACTGAGCTTAAATGGCCAAAGGTGGGCAGTGACAAGACACTGCTTGGAGGGGGAACAAAGCTCAGCTTTTCAACTATTACTTCCTTACTAGAGGCAGGGAAATGTATGAGCCACTTCTCTTTTGGACTGAATCAAATGAGCAGCTGTGCAGTATTGAACCTGGTCACGTTGATCATACAACCATAGGCTGGCCTGGGTTGCAAAGGAGCACAGTGCTCATCCAGTTCCAACCTGTTCCTGCTGTGTGCAGGTCACCAACCAGCAGCCCAGGCTGCCCAGAGCCACATCCAGCCTGGCCTTGAATGCCTGCAGGGATGGGGCATCCACAGCCTCCTTGGGCAACCTGTGCCAGTGCCTCACTACTTTTTGTTTAGCTCTACCTTGCTTGGGAAAGCAGCTTTTTAACAAATGGATCAACTGGTGATTAATTCCTTCTGTCTTTAGCAGGGGTTATAACTAACTAATCCTGGAGTTAATCCCTGAGATGAGGAACAAAGAGACCAAGCATGCAGTCAGTGGAAGCAGTTCAGCATCCATGGAATTACATGAGCCAAACGGGGTAACTGACTTTGGGCACCTGTCCCTTTAGGATATTGGTAGCTGTGTGGTAGGAAATGAAGGGACAGAGGATTTTTACATTTTAAAGTATGCCCTGAGAATTATGCTGTCTGTTTCTAGCTTTTTTTTTTTTTGCCCCCCCCCCCTTTCTCTCTTCTTAGAGAAGGATCCCAATTTATAGCTGTGACCAAAGTCTTTTTAAATGTTTTTCTGCAGTGGCCAGACTTGATGTTTCTAACTGGGGAAGATTTCCACCTGGAAGACTTGGCTCTCTGTGCTGTGTAGGCAGCCAAGGCAAGGCAGGCATCCTCTTGGCTTTGGACACGAGCACCCAGGTGGCTTAAAGCCAGCATAAATAAATATGAACTGTAATCAGACCTCTGGAGTGCCTCTGTAAACTGCAGTGAGCAGCGCTGAAATGGATGAGCCTGTCAGGTGTGATCCCCTTTCACCTTAAAACTCACGTGGGTCAGAGTTGTGGGGTAGCATCTTCCTGGGATGGGAAGCAGTGATGGAGGTGGAAATGGAAATGGAGATCTGTGCTGATTCCATTTTTGGGAGGCTTGTTAAGGATTTCCATCTGTAGCATCACAGTTTGAGGCAAAGCACTTCCCAGGGGTTTCACTCGTGTGGTGCTAAGCTATCTGACACTGTGACTAATCAGTCATCAGAAGAGTCAATTTCCAAGCCTGGATTTTGCCAAAATCTGTGGAAGAGAGCAGCGTGGTTCATAGCAAGTTGAAACAGTCCATGAAGCCTAAGAATTTTTTTGTACCTTAACACAAATGGAGGATTGGTGATCTTTCTCTGCTGTTAGCCTTATCTTCAGCTTTCCTTGCGCACCACGTGAACAGGTCTGCTGGGACTCTTCCTTATTTTGGTGTGGCCTTCAGGACGATACATTAACTTCCTTCTCTCACCCTGGGTAGCAATCTCAATGAAGATTTAGATCAGAAATAGCTTGCCATGCCAGGGAAGGTCTGTACGGTCTTGTGACTGAGAACAAATGCAATGGGTTCAAGATCTCTCACTGGGGGAATGCTCTGAGAGCAGCATGGGGGCGATGCTCCTGTATGGAGCAACTGCAGGATATTTCTGCGAGAGCTCAGAGCATCCCTCTGCTCTTTGTCTTGTGGTAGATCCCTCCTCTGCTTCAGCTGTAGTCGAGATCTGTGAATTAAAACAAGGCTGCTAGAGGCCTCGGGTTTAGAGCCTGCATTACTGGGGGAAGTGGGTGCTCCACTTGGAGGCTTTCTCCTTTTCTGCTCACAGCCCACGCTGTAGTGAAGGTGATCCTCACATTGGCTCCTTTAGATGCTCCTCCTTCTGGAGGCCTTCCCAGCTGCCCGTCTGATGGGTTTTGTGTTTGTTTTTTTTTTCCCTTCTCCAATTGCAAAGAGCTGAAAGCATCCACTGGTGCAGTGCCCACACGGCCTTGATTATTCAGCCACTTAATTCGAGTCCTACCTGTGGAAGTCAACTTGAAACCATTTGAGAGGATGATGGAAAGTATCTGAAAGCATCTTCTGTGAGCTCCTTACAGTGCTGACTCTTGCAGAGGTTTAATGCTGTAAATAAATGAGCCAGGCTTGCATTTTATTCCCTACTGCCTTCTCTTGTCCTCCATCTGCTTTTGACAAATTGTAGGAGTAGGTTCCCAAGGAAAGTGGGAAGGGGAGTCTATGATTATAAATTAAGAGATTTTTTTTCTTGTGGGAAAGTAAATGCAGACAGTGACGGTTTAAGGGGCTGTGTAAGAAATGTGCTACAGCTGGCTGGCACTGCCTATAATCTAATCTCTGGTCTGATTTAAAGAACTATGTGTTGTATTTCTTTATTAGGAAAGTCTTGGCTTCGTTTAGTAGTAGGTTGGAGTATTTTACTTCCAGGATCCTGCGTCTCACCAATGGCCAGAAGCAATCTGTTCTGTTTTTAAATCCCTGGTAGTAATTCTTGGTTTAAATTTAGGCTTGTCATCGTTCTGGCAAATGAGACTTGAGGCATTTGTTTCTCCTGAGAAGTAGTGCAGTATGTGACTGCTGTCATTAATTGATGTATTTATGGCTTCAAGCTCCATACGTGAAAAATCCAGATGACTGATAGAAGCAGATATTTGGAGTGTGTGGTGGGACTACAGAATATCAAATGTTGAATAAAGCTGAGGCATTTTGTTAACGTAAACATAAACATATGTTGGCTTAATAGGCAAAACCATCAGTGGACTCCCAGCTTTTTTTCTTTTCTTTTTTTTTTTTTTTTTTTTTTTTTTTTTTTTTTTTAA
>NW_024884891.1:0-23285 GCF_019232065.1 Centrocercus urophasianus | reverse complement strand
ATATTTTGGAGTATTCCTTAGTAATCAGTCCTTTTTTTCAACAACTGCAGCAATACACAGCATAACTATGAAGTGATAAAATGATTGAGTTCAAACAAGTCAGCAAAGGGTTGTCTGATCTGAACATCTGCAAGGCCTTTGATGTGGTCTCATTTCACAACCTTATCTCTACACTGGATTCAAAGGGTGAACTATTTGGTGGATAAGGAATTGATTCAAAAGTCACAGCCTGTGGGTTGTGGTCAACAGGTGGAGGCTGGTGAGGAGTAGCGACTTCCAGTAGTATCTCTTGGGAGTAGTGCTCTTTAACAACTTTATTAATAGACATAGACGATGGGATCAAGTGCACCCTCAGCAAGTTTGCAGACAACATCAAGTTAAGTGGTACAGGTGATATAACAGAAGAAAGGGATGCCACCTGGAAGGATTTGAACAGGCTTGAAAATTTTTCCCACAAGAAAGTAATGATGTTCAGCAAGATCAAGTGCGAAGTGTTGCACTTGGTCTGTTGCTGTCCCAGACGCACATACAGACTGGGAGAACTCCTTGAGAGCAACCCTACTGAGAAGGACTTAGGGGTCCTGGTCGATGGAAAAGATAACCTGAGCCAGCAATTCGTACTTAAGGCCTGGAAGGCCAACAGTATCCTGGGCTGCATCAAAGGAGAGATGGCCAGCAGTGCAAGGAAGGTGATTGTTCCCCCCATTTTGTCCTTGTGAGGTCCCATCTGGAGTATTGTCTTCAGGCTTGAGACCCTCCACAAAGAGAAGATGTAGAGCTTTTGAAATGGGTCCAGAGGAGGGCCAGGAAGGCAATCAGAGGGATGGAGCACCACTCCTACAAAGAAAGGCTGAGGGACCTTGGCTTGTTCAACCCAGAGAAGAAAAGGCTGAGGGCAGACTTCGTTGTTGTGGCCTTCCAATACTCAAATGGAGCTTATTAGCAGGAGTGGAATTCAAATTTCACATGGATGAACAGCGATAGAGCAATGGGGAACCGTTTTAAACTAAAAGAAGGGAGGTTCATATTAGATGTCAGGGAACTATTTCACTGAGAGAGTGGTGAGCTGCTGGAACAGGCTGCCCAGAAAAGTTGTGTTTCATATCACTTTTTTGGTTGTACATTGTATGGGAACTGCTGAATCACGGCCTGAACCTCTGGTTGATCATCTGAGGTGAGCAATGAGTCAGCCACGGGAACACAGGTGAAGGCAATTCAGCTGTGCTGCCGGAAGGGATGGAGCCTGGCTCCACCTCTCTGAGGCCCATTTAAGAGCTGACTGCCAGTGGGGAAAGATCTCTTCTGGAGATCCATTCCACTGGAGTTTTGTAAGCAAGCCCAGGATGTCGGTAAGACTTCTATCTTTTCTGCTTTGGTGTAATAACTGCATAGCCAAGCCCTTTAGTACATTTCATAGCTATAGCATCTGTACTTTCATTGATTGTACATATGTACATTTGTGAAAAATTATTCTCAAAGGTGAAGCACCGGAAGAGAAATATTTCATCAAAAATTGCTGGTGAACACCTTGAAAACTCGCTAGGAGTGGCAGCCGCTGCTACTGAACAAACCTGATGTATCAATTTCACAAAAGCAAGGTCTAACATCCCACTAGTTTTTGTTGTTCCCATGTTTTTACAAAAATATGTAAAGCATGCATTTTATTATAGATTTTATATGCAGCCCATGACAATTCCCGTTACTCTGTGCAGCCCAGCTAAGCCAAAATGTTGGACAACCATGCTCTAGGTTAATAAAGGACAATAAGAAAACCCTGATCTTAAAAACCCTGATCTTAGAATGATCAAATATTGTTGTAAACTATGGAAACTGTGCATGTTTTGTTTTGTTTTACATATACTGTAGAAAAGCAGTTTACAGTGTGTATCTAATTACTGGCCAAAGGGAATAGAACTTTGTATGTACCACGTGGGAACTCATCTAAAACATGAAAAGAACTTCCCAGAGGATAAACTAGTGGGGGGAAAAAAAAAAAAAAAAAAAAAAAATTATCTTTTGCAAGGGGAAAAAAGCATGAGAAGTCTGTCCTACATATAGTAAATGTGCTGCCCACCTGTGTCCCAGTTTTTGCACATAAGATAACCTCTAGCTTTAACTTTGAATCCTGTGTATTCTGAACTACAGTCAAAGTCTCAACCAGTTGTAGAGCAAAGGAAAGTAATGACAGAGCCTTTATTTGAGAAATAGGTGCCATAGGAAAAGATATCCAAGAGGAATTAACTCACCCCTCCTGGTAACAGTTTAGAGAAAAGGGTGAGCATAGGAATGTGACCCTATCTCGTTCGTACCATTGGGCTGCAGCAGAGAATGGCAGGGGGAATGGGGACCTGTGCAGACTCAGATGGGACCTGAAATATCATGCAGACAGAGGGGTGGCTCACTCCAGACACTCATGTACTCGTGAAGCTCACCCACTGGTTCAGGCTGAGACCTTGAAATTCCACTATAACAGTTAAATATGCAAACACTGGCAGTGTTCTTGAACAGAAAAATTAGAAAGATTTCTTTATTTAACTTCAGTACAGGATCTGTTCTTCCAGTTCAAATCCTTTTGAACTTTTGATCCTTTGTCATTTGCTTGTGGCAGAACAGAACTCCTGGGAGAACCAACTCAATAGCAAGAAGCAGATCAGATGAGGGAGAATCAATGACAAGCACCACTGGTCCTGCAAATTCCGTTTTGTTAAGAGAAAGGAAAATTGGCTGTGACAAAACAAAAACAACAAATTTTGTATGGAAAAGAGAATTTGTGAAAATACAGATACAGATCTCTTTGATTGGAACTGGATGTCAGCATACTGTAAACAATTATGAGACAAGTCATGCTGATTATCTCGAAATGTAAAGGGAGGTTGAATGAATATAGAATTCTCCTCCATTGCTCAGTTCTAACAGGAAGTTAGAAGGGCTTTGAAAATATAGTGTGATTAAAGCCTACTTCCTGTTTCAAGAATCCATACCAGTGCACCAGAAATGTCAGCACCCTTTCAATAATTGTAGAATTACTTCCTCTTCACATAATTAGAGCATAACTATCTGTGCATAAATGATTCTGTGACCTGAGCTACTTCTTTGAATCTAGCACTTCTCCACGGCTAGAATGGTGTGTACTGTTTTTTATATAGTGTTGAATTAAATTGAAACTCCTAAGTTGCAAGTCCATTTTTCTTACTACTTTTTGTAGACTGATGTTTCTGAAAGAGTTGGCATATATTCAGCTATCAGAAATGGAAGTAAATGTCAAAGGAAGCTAGTAGTACTGACTACTACAAGACTGAAATGTTCACCACTGCATGGAAGTTCCCTGACAGCAACAGAAAACCAAGCCTTATGAATATGCAGTTCCTGTGCCACTCTTAAATGATGGTGCTATTTGAAAAGTTCTAGCCTGACTTTAAGGTGTTATGGGTATCATTAGGATAATTTACAATGTAGGTGCCAAAAATTGTCTCCACATTCAGCTACCTCTTAATCTGTTTTCCACAATTTTTTTTTCTTTGCTGTAGGCATCACAGGTGAGACTGAATTGGGAAGTAAAGGCGCTGCTACTTTGGATCCTCAACCAACTCCTGGGGAGAAAAATACAGCACAACATCTGCAGGTTCCTTCTGCATCTGCCTGGGACACTGGCAGCAGTGCTGAAGACACTCAGACAGCAGTTAAAATTCAAAACATGAAAATAAGAATTAAGTCTTTACAAAAGTTTTTGTCACTAAATTCAGAGAATTATTCTCAAACCTCTACGACAAGAATATTTTCACTTTGTGATGAATAAAACATGCAGCAAACACTGACTCCTTTCACTGTGCCTCAGGTCTTTTCTAACACTGTAAGTGAGGCACAGATCTTATATTTCTCAGGAAGAGAAAGGAGTTACAGCTGTACCCAAACCTAGAAAAGGCTTTGGCTAGTAAAATTCCTCCTACCATGTATGTGTGGATTAATAGATTTCAGAGAGAGATTTTAAAGAAAAACAGTATATTTTATGGAATGATACTACTTCAAGAGTATATCAGTCACTTTAGTCAGCTGTAGTGTCACACCATAGGTAAAAACAAAGACCCATCTGCAGAGCAAAATCGAGATTAAGTGAAAAAGTTTATTGGATTGTTTTAATACTGAAATTCCATTTGGCTTTTAGTTGTTTATAAAATACTTCAGTTAATCATGTTTGAACCGTGATATTTCTATAGGAGGATGCAGAAGTGAATAAGCTTGAAACGTCACTGAGGGAGATGACAACATGTAGGGACGACCTCAAAGAAGCAAGCGAATCCTTAAGAAAACAGGCAAGAGGAATTATTTTGTACAATCAGTTACTGTGTCTGAGTTAACTGTGTACTGAGTACTGTATACTGAGTTAACACTGCTAATTATCTGAACAGGATGTTTGCAAAAATTGATGATTTGGTTTCTCCAATACAGGGATGGTGTGATTGCGTATAAATACTCTCACCTTCTCTGTTTCTGAATTCTTTAGGCATTTTTGGAGTGTGTTCTTTTTCGTCACTTCTTTATGAAAAGAGAAGAGCAGTTGTTTATTAAATCACTTTGCTGCTCAGTAACTCTGATTTCAGAGTGTTGTTTACAAAAAAAAAAAAAAAAAAGTGTTTTCCATTCACTGATATTTTAGTATTTTTCAATTTTTTCAGTTATATGATGAGATTGTAGAGAAGAAGTAATTGAATGAACAAAAAAAAAGGACAGGAGAAGTTTGTTTCAGCTATCTGGAAGTAAGGTTTTTTCTTATTTTGCGTGCTTCCTTTGTAGGTAACAAGTAAAATAGAATTCATGGTTCTTTTTTGTTGTAGTGGAAACATCAGTTTATAATGGCAGAGATGTATAAGGATACCTGTGAAGTGGCACAACAGATGACACCTTTCATGCAGGAAGAAGTGAGGGCAGCATCAAAAGGGAATAAGGTAAGAATTGGGCAAGGTGAAAAAATCACTCACAAAAGCCATTCAATAGTGGAGCCTTCTCCATACAGCTGTTGAAATAAGAAAACGTAGCTGCTACTTTTTTTCGTTCTAATAGTTAATTAGTTACTGTGGGCGGTACTCGGTGCGGGTGGTACGTGGGCTAAGGTGTTGTGAGCTGGGCTGGGATTGTGTGGAGGTTTGCAACAGTTACAGAAAGAATAGAGGAGGGCAGATAGTAAATGGAAAGAATAAAGATTGTTGCTAAAATTGTCCTTGGAATTTTATATTGTGTATCTACTTTTTATTTGTTTCCTGTGTTTTCCTCTCACCTTCTCTCTCATCTGTCAAAATTAGACTCTGCTTATACTCCTCCTTTGTGGTTATCCATGCTGCTGTCTAGTTTGCTTACGAGAGAAGATCTCTACTAACTAAACAAGTTCACAGGAGAACTCTCTGCTGCCCTTGGCACAAAGACATGTCCGTGCAGGTTGTAGCATGGTCACCCGCACCAGTGGGAGCTGTCTGCAGACTCCTTTTAACAAGGAGCTGCCTGTATTTCTCCAATAGCCAGCGGGGGCTTCTCAATCCCTGGATACAAGGCCCAGCAGAGCAGGCACGGCCTGTTCCACATTACTGTTTCTGCAGAGATAATGTCTTCTATGGGCTCTCGGTAACTTTGTCCTGAGCTTTGTCTCACTAACCATTAAATGATGCAGGATTTGTCAGAACTAATGTGCTCTGGCATGCATGTCTGTCTGCTACTGTTTTGGTTTAGAAGATCATCAAGGTGAAAGCTGAAATAACTGATGATGTGAATATATTACAGCTACCACTGAACTCTGAAGTTTATGGGCTCCTGACTGTCCTTATGGATTGGATCTTAGATGAGCTCCTTAGCAAACTCAAGAAACAAGAAGAGAGGAAGGCCAGAAACCTCAGTGTAGCGGAAGAACCTACATCCAGGAAAGTGTTTGAAGGTAAAGGGACTTGAGTTTGATCTGGTTCATGTGTTTTCAGATTCACGTATATACTGACTGATTTTATTGTGAGAGTAGAAAAGGTCAGCCTGTTTTGTATAGACCTGGGAGAGAGCAATGAAAGCAGAATGACAGTTATTAAGTCAGTATTAATCCCAGCAGTCAGATGGAATGGCTGCATTGTCACTTATAAAACAGAGCTGTCGTTTTGAAGGAGAAGTGTCGTGTTCAGTCTCAACTTGCAAGTTTCAGCCTGTCTTTTATTACCTGTGGTTTATGCCAGCTGGTGATTTATCTTGTATGTTGTGTGTAACACTGTATAGAATTCATGTTTTCCTACAGAGATTCTCACACCTAATTAAAAATGTTTTAATGTCTACGTTGGATGTCAAAGTTTCAGATAATGACTCATAACAGATGATGCTATGTTCTACTGAAAGCCCTTCCTTCCATCTCTCTGGGGATAACAAGGCTTGGAAACCAATGTGGTATTCAGGAGTTCTTTATTGCTTTCCTTCATTCTGTGCAGAGTTTGTAGGTACTGGCATTGGCCTTGATAGTTGAGTTCACACACCGTACCTCTGCTTTGCATGCAAACCTGAGTAAAACTTAAAATCTAAGTAAGGAGGTAATTCTTTTATCTCTAGAGGACCTGACCAGTGAGTGTTTGCACATGCAATCTGACAAACTTCAGGAGTAATTTGAGATCTGGGTTTGGTTTGTTTGGGTTTGGTTTTTGGAGTCTTGTTTTCACTTGTAGACTGCTCACATGCTAAGCTGACATTCTGCATGTAACTTCGCCTTTGTGTGTTTTTACAGCTTCTGCCTGTGGCTGCAGAGCAGCTCCAGTGCATGTCGTTTGTGAATCCTAAACTACACATGCCCCTGATGAGACTGATACACTGGTTTGTAAGGCAGCTGGACTATGATACTAAGGTAAATTCTCTGCAGATAGTCAGGCATTTTGTATTTTAAGTACACATAGAAAGTGGACATTTTCAGGGTGTATGTATAATAGAAAGCTGGCTGTCTTTGCTAAACATCAATTTGTAACAGAGAAATGGAAAAGTATGGCAAAAAAAACTTCTCATAAATGGAACTTTCTGAGATCTTTTTTTTTTTTTGCACAGTCTATGAAAACATATTTTTACGTACATATGCAATCGCTGTTGCAGTAGTGTCTAAGCATCTCAGGAAATACATTTTTATAAATGTGCTTAGCAGAGTTGGCAGTTAGGAAAGGAAACACATTTTTGTTCACTTCATGTGCGAGATTAGCTGAAATTGATGGCAAAGTGTGGCAGAGCAGCATGGGAACTTTGGCTTTGTCCTCTGCTTAATGTCCCACTGAATTCATAGTTTTTCTTGACAAGGAGAAGCTATTTTAAATGATCACAGTGTAAAGTTTGACTCTGAAGTAATATTTCTGCACAGTTTGTGATGAAAATTTGAATTACTGTACCTTTCCTGAATGGCGTTCTGAACATTCATGTTTGGATCTGCAAACGCTTTTGCAGCTCGTGACTTCAGGCATCTGCACAGGGCAGCGTAGGTAGCACTGATTGAAATGGGGTTTCCTCTGCAAGCAGGGGCAGCTCAAATAAAGTCAGCATATCACGGGCCCTCTTTCCCTAGTCTCTTTGTGCAGTTAGTGTTGAAAAGGCCCTGTGCTGATGGCACTCAGTTGCTTTTGTAATGCAAGCAGTATCTTCTGTGCAGATTCTGTTGTGACACACGATCGAACAATTTGGTATTTCACACGTAATCCTTAGGGGAACAGAGTAGATGGGAGCTTCGTGTGCTTTCATGTTTACACTCAACATGCGCACTGTTTGATTCAGGACCCAACAATGGCAGAAATGATTATGAGACTTGCTGAAGATATTTTCACAGGCATAAGGAATAATGGAGATGTGCACAGTTCTTCCAGCCGCTGTGCAGAGAGTGAATCAAAATCAGCACTCTTCTTCACAAGTCCCTTTATGCCTATGAGGTTTCTGTCAACTATGGTTGTGCTTACAATAGAGACACCAGGTAAGCTCTGGGTTTTACTGAATCTTTTCATTATGATTCTATGATTCTGTGATTTTTTTGATCCCTTTTAGTTTTTCCTTTTAGTTTCTCTCATCTGTATTTTTTTTCCAGGCGTGTACCTGGACAAAGTCCAGCAGTTCCATGATACCATAGTGTCCGTGATGCTTTCCTAGTGAAGGGAGTTTCACTTGCATGATACTTCCTTGTACAGCCAAATGCACTGAAACAAATACGAACCTTGCTATTATTCATTTCATGTTGTAATTTCTGTGGCCATTGTAATACAATTTATTTTAATCAGAGAGATGGCCAAAGTGATAAAGGAGAACACAGATGATGGTAATTGTTTCAAGCAGGTGCTACAGCAGTAGCCAAGATCTTTAGTGCGTATAATGGTACAGCATTTCCTCTTCTGTCAAGTGAAAAAAGTAGCACATTTCAACTGGTTCTAGAATATCACTGTCCTCTTTAAGCTGGTAGATTCCTTCCCTTGAAAGGCTGGTCAGCTGCAGTGCCAAGCATTTCTTTTCTGGTATAGTTAGCTATAAAGTTCTACTTCTGCCGTTATAGATCCATGGACAGATAGATCACATAGATGTGTGGTGTTCATGGGTATGTCTGAGAAAACCAGGGGTGGAATAGCACATTGGGCTTCAGCATATATCCTGCTTCCCTCGAGATGTCAGTCTCAGCAGATGGCACTGTAATTAAACTTTTGCCACTGGATAAACTTTTTTCCTTTGTACTTTACCAGGTGATCAGTACTATTCCAAGATACTGAGAAAGATTTCACATCAGGAGATTAAGAAGATTTGATTGTTTCCCTTGACCTAGTATCTTTGCATCGTTTAGTGCACTGCAGAACGAATGGACGGCTGCATGAAATACATGCTGCAAAAGTTAAACTACAGCTTTGGATGGAAAGGAATGGCAGTAGCTGCTGTCCTGAAAGTCATGGCTCTTATTCAGATGAATGACCCTTTACTCCCTCAACAGAGGCTTCCCAGATGTTGAAGCCTACATGGTCTGAAACTATCCAGTTTCCAACTTCTTTTCACTCTTAAGGAAGATACTGGAAAGGTTTTGTGTTTTCTTTGGTGTGCAAGTTGTAGCTGGCCTTTTTGTCCACTCCCAACTGTTTTTTAAGGAAGAAGATGAGGCAGAGGATGTCTTTAAGGTTAGAAACATTCATCATCATTTCAGCCATTTGACTTTTTTTTGGTGGTATATATTTAAGTAATTCTGAGGATAAATATTCACATATTGCTTATCAGAACTGTGACTGTAGAAATTGTATTGCTTGTTTTCTACTCTCTTTCAGTAAACTACCTGGAGCAGGCATTCTGCTGTGATACTGAGATCGGTTTTATAGCAGACCCCCACTTGCCTCAGATCAGGTCCGTGTCCATACCAACAGAGGTACCTCAGAACTGGCTGCTGCTCACACATATTTCTAAAAAGCAAAAGCTTTCACAAACGATACAGAAACCTACTCAGCTCAAGGAGACTCTGCAGAACCACCTCTATGAGAGACCTCTGTGGGCTCATCTGCTGAACCCATCAGGAAACACCTCAGCCAGCTGCAAATGGCATTCCCCAGGCCCGCTGAGCTGTGCCAAAGGCTGCACAGTCTTTACCAATTCTGATTTCAGATTTACCTTAAACTTGGATTCTGCTTTTTGGGACATGTCTGGTTTTGTGTTCCTTCAGCTCAGAGGGGTTACCCTGACATCTGCAAGACCCATTGTTTTGGGATTTGCTGCCGTTCCCAGGGAGTCATGCAGCATCGCAGCAGCAAAGCTCCAGTCCCTTCCCTAGTCTCAGTGGGACCAGTCCCTGTGCTGACAGAACTAACTCCACTGTGGTGCAGAAAGTGCCACACCTTTATTCCTTACAACATGCACCAGGTGACATGACAAGCAAGCGACAAGCAAGCGCACCCTCTCAGAGTTCAGGATCTACATTTGAACAGTTCTGACATGCATATGCAGTTCGTTGGCATACAAATCCATTCTTTTTCAAGGACTCAGATATGTGCTAATGTGCCTTTGGATGCCCGGTGTTACCTAGGGTGGTCGACTGCCCACCTATTATTTCCCGTTTCCCACTATCAGCTTTACTATGGAACTTCTGACCCACTGCCATCCACTTTCCCCATTTGGAAGATTCCCATTGATTTTTAGGACACAGTGAGCCACTTTTCAACAACAGTGCATGTGGAGCCCGAGTGAAATGTCCTTGCACCGATTGAGGCAAAAGATATATTATTCTATTATGTCCCCAGCACAAAATTATTGAGGAAAACAAGATATTAGCCCACTCAAGCTGAAATGTAAAGGTTTCAGAACTATCACTTGTGGATTCCTTTTGCTAAACTAGTATACAGGTTCTTAAACTAATGTACTAATCCTATTGGTAAACAAACCAACTTATATCAGCAGAGAGTGGAACAATTCAGATATTTGCTCTGTTATCTCTTTTGTCTTAAGCTTCTTCTATGGAGGTTGTGGCATTATGAGCAGTAATACATTACCCTCTGGTTAGATCTAACATGCCACGTGCACTCTGCTAAGTCTTGAGTAACAGCACATCAAGCAGTAACTGCTGTTGCAATGCCACTTTCAGTACTTGCGGCTCTTGTGAGTTTAACTCTTCAAAAGCATGTCTTGTCTAATTTGACAACATGTGGACTTGCTAGGTAGTGTTTTCAAAGGCCTTTTGATGTTTTGCCCAGACCATATCTAGAGCAAATATGTTCTCTCATATCATAGAGATTCTCTGTCCAGCGGTCATCTCTGAACTGAACTAACACTCAATTTGGGCAGAGTTTTTACAGATTACTGTACCACACTGCAACTCTGCACATTGCTCTAAGGTTAAATACGAATAGAATTTTCCACTTGACCATCTCCAAAGCAGTCCAAATGGTTCAGAATAAAAACTGATTTGGCCAGTTCACATATTGATACAGTCTACAGAATTTTCAGAGAGCAGTGTGTATAGGATAGCCCACAATATAAACTACAAGAGGGGCAACCCCAGCACATACACACCTCTTATCAAAGCTTAGACGCTTTCCATCAACCATGTGTAGAATGGAACTCATGGACTGGTGTAACAATTAATGACTCCATGATACTACATCATGTTGCAAAGGGCTTGATGATGGGTTTCTTCTGTGACCACATTTAATGGATAGTAGATAGGTCCGTAAGTTCATTTCCCAGTCTGTTAGGCAGTTGGATATACCATGGAGTCACACGCAAATCATCATCAGGTTGATAAAGGGAGTGAACGAAGGGGTCAAAAGGAATGGTACCACAGTACAGGGAGTGCTGGTGAGCCAGGATGACCTGCAAAACTTGTTTGTGTTGACCCAAGTGTGAAGTTTAACAAATCTGAGAACTGACATCACCACCTACAACCACCCAAACAAAATACTATTAAGAAGCACATTCTGGGAAGCAATCAACGACAAAGCCAGCTGCCAAGGGTTAATGCTTGGCATGTGAATTCCGATGAAATAAGATGGGAGTCTGGGTTGGTTGGTTTTTTTGTTTGGTTGTTTGGTTGTTTTTTTCCTTTGTGTGTGATTTCATAAGTTTGTTTTTTAAATAATCCTCACTTTCTTTAAAAAATAATTTAAGAATTACCTCAAGCTTCAACTTTTTCAGGCATGGCACTATTGAACTTCCGACTCCAGATAAGCTTATTTTAGCATTTTTATTTCACAACTCCAAGAACAGCACAATTCTAGTCTAAGAATTATTCCTTTTGCACTACTGTTGGGAAAAAAAAAAAAAAAAAAAAAAAAAAAAAAATAAAAAAAATTATTTTAAAAAAAAAAAAAATTAAAAAAAAAAAAAAAAGAAAGAAAATGCTTTATCAGTAGAAATTCCTCAATTACATCCCAAAAGGGAATTTCACAGTCATTAAACATTTGCTCAGATCCTCTTGATATATCTCATAAAGAAGGATCATTGGGACCCAGCTCCATCCTAGGTATTTCCATTAGCCTACTTGTGGCCCTGTTTTGCTTGCTTGTGACTCACACTTTGAAGAATTTGCTTTTTCAAAGTGCCATTCCTGGGCTTCAGAGATGCTCTGCTCAGGAAAACACATTTCCATTTCAAGAACAAACACTCTCATCTTTTTAAGTTTAATAAAAGCTTTAAAACCCAATGAGATGAGAAAAGCAATGCAAACTGTAGCAACACAGTAACACCAGGGTGCAGATTATCTTCAAACATCAAGATTTCATGGGCTCATTTCTTGTTGACAGTACAATGCTCATACATTTCTTAAAATCTAACCAACCAGCTTTCCCTCAATCCTGCAAAAATGCATGCACAGATTGATCTACAGCCTCATTTCATCTAATGGATATTCTAAGGAAAACCAGGCCTTTATTTTTATCCAGTTGCATGTCAGGGGGATCAGAACACCTGCCTATGGTAAAATACCATACAACATGCAGCGATAATGCCCAGCCTGTCTGCCACAGAGACTCTTGCAACCTTCTTCCCTGGTGGTCAATTTGCAAATACTCTGGACTGTTTGTTGCTGTAAAGAAACTGCAACAAAACCAGTGCATCCTGAAACCATCAGATCTATTGGGAACCTGCTGAGCTGGGACTTCTCCAGGAAAGGGACTTCGCCAGGAAACACCAGCATCTGAGCAGCTATTTCATTTGGCCCGTGCTCCCTGCATCTTGCCCAGAGGGCTCTCCAGCACGGAGCAGCAGGGAGTAGAAAGGAAGTTGAGTTGGTCAAATTTCTTGAAATGATACCGTAGAATAAATACGTATCAAACTTCTAAATCTTGTTTTACTGACAAACTTTATTATCACTAGGCTGTCACGTGAAGAAAAACACCTTAGATTAGCTTTCAAGTACTCACTGGCATTGAAGTTGTTCCTCTTCATGTAAATCCTTTGAAGGTCCTGAGGCAAACACAGGAGCAAAAACATATAAATAAGAGAACCAAAGCAGCTCATGGAGTGGCACTGCAGACTGCTGCTCAGGCCAGCTCCCGTACACCCTTCCCATGCAGCGCAGTGAGGCTTCTCACAAGGAAATCAGCCTTCCAAAATGCACAGGAAATCAACAGAACAGAAAGGTCAGCCAAAAAATTCAGCAGTTGCTGGAAGCAGAGTTGTCTTATTTTTCACAATTGCTTGAAATGACATACATTGCTCTTCACACATGTCCAGTGATGGTGACTTACGAGGAATACAGGAGCATCAGCAATCACACCCAGCCCATGGTGTTGAGTGGAACAGCCAAGGGCAAAGCAGAGGCTGGGGCAGTGTGACAGCTCATCCTTGAGGGGACTGAGGACTTCCCTCACAATTTTCCACAAGTTAACTGCACAAAAAGGAGCAAACAAGTGAAGGAAGCCAAGCAGTATTTTATTGACTCCCACAAGACAGATATGGATTGCATACAACCCTGGAAAACTTCTTACTTTTTAAAATCCTGGAATTATAAATGAGAGAACTCATTCCTCATAAATAACCTGGCACCA
Organism: Centrocercus urophasianus; assembly: GCF_019232065.1. NCBI lineage: Eukaryota > Metazoa > Chordata > Aves > Galliformes > Phasianidae > Centrocercus > Centrocercus urophasianus. Next base: position 9,804 of record NW_024884891.1, on the reverse strand, counting down.
TTCCTTCATCAAAAGATTGTGACATGGAACAGATTTCCTTTACAGTTTCATTAAAATTATTCATTTGAACAGCTTAAAAAACTATGTCTATAATAATACTTAAATATATTGCTCATATTTGTGACTTAGTAAAAAAAATAGTTTGAGCTAATACTTTCCTAGTGTTCAAAAAAATCCAAAGAGAGATCAACGTCTCATTGAGTAATTGAGAAAGATGGGTAAAAGTTATTTGTTTGAAATTATAAACAGACCTCATTTATCAACAGATCGAGTCCCTTAAAAATGTGTGTCTCACTTATTAATGCTAATGATCCCACAAAAATGCACACAGAGCAACCAGCTTTCCCTCAATCCTGCAAAATATATGCACAGATTTATTTACAGCCATAAAGGCATTTCTGCAACATTCACAAGATGGGACTGATCTCAATAGTAACGCCCAAGCATTTGCAAATTCTGACCAAAAATCATTTGATTACTTTTAGCTTTAGAATAAGTCAGTCTGAACCTCAGTGAGATGACAATGGCAAAGGCCCAGACTGCATTCAGAAACTGTTGCCCTCCTGCTTTGTGGGGCTGGCAGAGGCCATGAGAGCACTCCCGGTTGTAATGCAGAAACAGACAGTACAGCTTAAGCTGCCAACAAAGCTGAATCAACACAGTCTGTCTACTACAGCGCACATTTGTTCCACTGGCACCTGGAAAACTTGGTAGCCTCTGGAAGCATCAGTCTTTTCTGAAGGGATCCGTGGATTTGCTTGCCTTCCTGCAGTGCTTGCTATTATCCGTACTACCATCAAAAGCACACCAATTGCATTTCCACGCACCACTGCCAAGACACTAATCCAGAGGCTGAAACTAACACACTAGTGATTTATCAGGCCTGACCTTTTTTGAAGTTGAAATCGGGTTCCTATTTGGGAAATAACAAAGCAGCATGTCTCCTTGACGTTCATGATAGGCCAGAAGTGCTTTCTACAAAGTCTCCAGTGGTCCAAGTAGTCGGTAACCCCCCAAGAGATGCTTGGTCTGAGGTATGGTAACTTCAGTGACAGCTTCAGAAGGCAAAGGCTTTAGCCATAAGGCTGGCTGAAGAATTCCTCTGCTCCACTTCACTTCCCCCACAAATGTGCCAACACAACCCAAAGCTGCATCTCTGACCCCGTGCAGGTCTCAAAACAACCCTTGACTTTAAAGTATGGACCAGTCCATGGATCTGATGTCCTGGGCAGCGCAGGCAAGAAGTGGGGATGTAGAGCTGATGGACAGGGCCCCTCAACTTAGACACACTTGGCTTGGGTTTTGTGTCAGAAACTTCTGTGTCAAGGAACATCTCCTTCACTGTTTGCAAAAGAATGATGATCACCAAGGGGCTTTCCAAAAAGCAAGCATGACACTTGAAAAGGTATGAGCCACAGGATGGGTTTGGACATAGACTTTGGGAGCAGATAACTGGTTTCAGACATTCTCTAATCCACACCTAAATATCATATACTAAAAAGAGTTTTTAATAGTGCCTTTAGTACACCAGCTAATCAAACAAATCTCAAAATATTTTCTTTCTATTTTACATTTTTACATAAAGCTGAAGTGTTTACACCTTTATGAAGAAGACCTAACTAACTGTCAAAGCAAATTAAACCACATTTAAGAGCAACTTACCCAATTAGTTTCATGAAGACCATCACACATGTAAAGCCAAAAGGTAATGAAATCTTGAAAAGGACATAACAACTTGAATGAAAGCAGAAGAGAAGTTTTAACAACCTTTTTGTCCATACAAGAGCTTTTCATTTCTTTAAGAAGAAAACAATTAATGTTCACTGAATGACTTTTTTTTGGCCATTCAAGCTTAGTGACTTCAAAATGAGCAAATTTTCCTAAGTTGTCATGTTGTAATTACTATTGTAACTCTAATGAGTTCAAAGGATATACAAATCACCTACATCTAAACAGAGTTCTGCACATTATAGACTAAACTGCTTAACTTACAAATAATCATTTTGCTGTTTCCAGTTTGCAATGGTTTAAAAAAAAAAAAAGACTTCACAATGTGTGTAAATGGGAGGTTAATATATTTTTAAAACCAGAATAGAAAGCTGCATGTTAAAAATGGGATCATAGACTAATAAATACATACATCAAAGACATGAATTTCTCAGCATCTGGTTTTAAAGAGCAAGGAAGTGGGGAAAACTACTTGTCCAGACTTCATTCTGGCCCAGTGGTCTAGCTACATGCTAGCAACATCTAGCATGTATGATGATGTAGATGATGCTAGCAACATCTGCAATTCAAAAACAACTTAAAAGAGGAGAAGAATCATCTTTGTTGCCTATTTTCCTCTTACAAAATTAAGCTACTTCTTACAAGTGTGGTGTAAAATCTAAATAAATATTTATTTCTTCATGTACTTGATGACATCAAATTAAAAAAGCAATTAATTTAACCCAGAAAAAATGAGTCATTGTATACTGTAAGGACAGACAGCCTTACTGCAGATTTTCTACAGTAAAAGTATTTCTAGAAATACACCAGAAATTACTTTCTCATAACAAAATACACAATTATGTGTCAGATTATCATTCAGTTTCAATACTTAGGCAAAACCAAAACAGTTACTACCAAGTTTTGAAAAAGAAAAAACAGTAAAAAGATGTTTCAACAGGTATGGAGATGCCAGAAAGCAATGCTGGACACCAGGATTTCCAAAGCGACTCCCCTTCCAAACTGACGTGCAGACTGTGAATTAGACTGTGAGTGAAAACTGATCCTGTTCTATGGGTTTCTCCACCCATGCTCCAAGTCCTGCCTTCAGGAATGCTTTAAATAAACACTCTTTGGCAGTTTGATACTCAGTGGCTCCTTGCTTGGTTTCATGATACAGGTTAGGCTTGAAGATCTTCAAGCACAAGCTGGACGAAAGCTGTGCAGATGAAAGAGACAAGAAAAAAGAGAGCAAATGATTTATACAGACCAACATTTGCAAAGCAACTGAGTTATTAAAATAGCAATTAGAAAAGGTAATGAACTACTCAACCAAATGTACAGGCAAAGGCAACAAGCCAAAAGCACAATATAAATTCCAGCCATTCTAGCTCTGTATTCAGTTTCACTGCAACTATCCACACTTCTCCTCTTGCAAGCCATGCCCTCCTGTAGAACCAAACCACATACAGAGACAAGCAATCTTTGGACTTCACTTTTCAGCAGTGCTGTGGTAGCTCCACTACACTTAGCATGCCTTTAGCTTCTTCTGGATTACCTCTGTCCTTTGGCAGAGAATATCTAGACACTGAAAAGCAGCTCGTGTATACTATTTGGCTCTTTTCTTTCTAAAGACAGAGTGAAATTTCTATAGGCTGGGTTTCAGCGCAACTGGGATTATATTTCCAAAGAAATTAAAATGAGAAGGCAAAAAGAAAGGAGGTAAGAGCTTTTGCTTACTGAGCTATAACAAAGGATTATCAGACCCTCACATGCATTTTGTACCAGGCGTTATACAACTGAATAACCTAAATGAATGTGTTATTTTCCATTACGGTGCGGACTGGTAGCTAATGTCAGGCTCAGCTTAAGACAGGTGCAAAAAATAGCTTCTGAATACAGAAAGATATACATGGAAATGCCATAAAGAATAAACTGGAAGTGAAAAATGTTCCATGCTGGAATATATACCTTTGCATGAACATGCATCCAGCGGCTGTACAAAGCATGCTTACAGAGGCGAGATGCACGCCCCATTTCATCTTTGCCAGTTGTAGCATTAATAACTTCAAGACCACTGTCTCCCACTGTCCAATTTACACTGAAATTTGGTGCTTTCCCTGGTTGGCGTGCTTCTGCATTGCTAATACCTGAAAGAAGAGAAAATTAATGACAACAATAAACACTAACTGCTGATCATTCTTCTTACTAGGCTACTGAAATCACGCCACAAGCAATTCTTCCTTATGGGGACATTCTCCTGCAGATTTTTCACCAAATCATGGAAATACTGCCATGTATATTTAATACTCATCGTGATTAAAAATCCCCTCTCACTCTGTCATTCCTAGCTCAGCAGGTAAGCATTGGGGGGAGAAACAAGAAACCAGCTTTCTCAGTAGAGGATTACATAGAAGACTGTAGTAGAGCTCCATGTGGACAGTGATATTAGCACCTTGCCATGTTAGCCTATCTTTGGCTGGGATAGAATTAATTTTCTTCAGAGCATCTGGCACTGTGATGTGCTTGGAACACAGGATGAAAATGACATTGATAATACACCAACGCCAGGAGCATTGCTGCGCCAAATCAAGGACAGTTCTGCTTCTGACACTGTTCTGCTAGTGAGGAGGCCAGGAGGCACAAGGAACAAAACAGGACAAAACCAGGAGCTGATCTAAGCTGGCCAAAGGGATATTCCATACCAAGGGTGCCTTGCTCAGCAATAAAAGCTGCAGAAGCTGGCCACAGGAGCTGCCTTCACTCTGTGTCCAGCAGGGCATTGGTCAGCTGCTGGTGAGCAGCCTTCCTCACCTTTTTTTTTTTTTTTTTCTTTTTAATTTCAACTTATTATTTCTTTCACATTAAACTGTCCTTTTCTCAGCCCAGGAATTCTCCCACGTTTATCTTTCTCAATTCTCTTTTCCACCCCACTGAGGGGGAGTGAGCGAGCCGCCAGGTGGTACTTAGCAGCTTGCTGGGTTAAATGACAACACGCAAATCAGGAATATCTGGTCTAGTTTACAGGGCAAACCAATTCATGAGTTATTGACCTGCAAATAACTATGAAGACGAAATGCTGTTGGAGTACTGCGCAGGGTAATCGTTGCCCTCAAAGCCCACTCACTAGCAACACTAGCAGAGTTCTGGACAGCGCAGATCCAGCAAAGCTTCCCTAGCTGTAACTGTCCCATCAATTCCCTTTCACTCTGCTGCTCTAAGAGTTCAAGTAGCTAAATGTATGGTTCCCTGTGTCTGCACTTTAAAACCAGTGCAGAATGATGAACCCTCATCATGTCTCAGCACAAACAATTAGAGTTCAGCTAACAGGTTGTAACTGCAATCTTATTTAAAGCAGTCAATCCTATTTAGAAGTGTTTTTTCACTTTCCCTCGTAAAAAAATGGAGTTAGATCAGAGCAGTAGTGTGAGATGACAGAATGTCTTGCAAACTAAGGCATGAAGGCATCCACATTTCAGTAGCTGTAGAGTATGTTTCAATAGAGTTACCATTATTTCTACATAAATACGACTGCCTTCAAAGGTAGTGCAGTGCTGCTTCCATAAATGTTTTACATGTTCAAATGCAAGCCTTAGTGCCTGAAAGACAAACTGGGAACCAGTAACACTTCAGTTTTACTCCCTCCTTATAGCTGTGAGAAGAGGAATGACCTTCAGAGGGGGGTCTGACCTCACTCTGGTTCTCATCAGCAGAGGATGTCTCGCCTGAGAGCACTTCCTTCCTACCAACTGCACAGGGGCATGGTGCAACTAGCACACACATAGTCAGAGGTGCTTGGGCATCCAAGTTAGACAAAGTAAGCCCCAAGCTCAGCATCCTATGCAGAAAGTCAAAACCAGCAGACACTTGACTCTTTTCTCACAAATCCAGCTGTGCTTTAGCTGCCTCTCCACTTCACATGCTCATTACTGCTGAAGATGCCCAGAAACAGCAATTGAAGGACTCCAATGTCACAGCCCATTTTCTGCATGTCTCAGGAATGCTCTCAACACGTCCCCAGTGCTCTCAGGCAGCAGCCAGGGCCACCAGCACAGTGAGTGGTTTAAGTTTCACTGAAGTTTAAGCACTGTGGAATGGCTGTGCAGCACGGTAGCCTCACACACATTACAGGGGTGGTGAAACTTCATATGTCTCAATTTTTCATGAGGAGGGGAGGAGAAAGGGACGGGAGACAGGGGTGTTTTTTTCTTTTTCTGATAAATAAGAATCCCATTTTTACTTTAATATAACTCTTTGAAAGTTTATTTTGTATCTAGTCTGAGTCTCCGCTAGGACTTACATCTAAAATAATCTAGTAAATTTGTATGAATTCAACATTAGCATTGCGGCAAGATGTGTTTCTTGATGGTATTTGAAATACAACCTAACAAAGTTAAGTCAGCCTAAAGCAGATAAGCACAGGACTCTTTTATTGGCCCTTAAAGCACTTAAAGGTCTTAAAGCACTTCTGGGTCCCGCACCCACTTGTAGGATGCAAAGATGAGAGTATGTGAGAGCTGTGAGGTCCTAGATGCAAAATTACAAAGCAAAATTCAGATAACCAGTTCCTCACTTACTAAATGAACATTTTGAAATATTGAATTTTCTGATGCTGACGTGTTTTTATGCTTGGCTTATTTCGACCTTGTCGCTGTCAGTCACCGACAGACAGTATGCCAAGCAAATAATAAACAGTCCCACCATTCCACATTTGCTTAAAATAGGAGTTGAAAAAATGGAATTGGAATGACAGTTTCCTTTATTTTTATTTTCCAGTTTCTTTCAGGTGAGATTGTCACAACTTCTGCTGTTCATTATGAATGGTTGCCAAAAAATCCATGCATTGAGTCGCATGAAAACTGGAGTGGATCATGCACAACTGCTTCTGTGCCACTAAAGACCAAACACTGCAGAGCAAACAAACCCTACCACTCCACGAGTCACATAATAGAAGGTCTACACATAAAAGAACTATTAATTGAGAGCAGAAACAAAAAGAATCTAAACTCTGACTCTCCATATGCATGTAAATTCAGGCTTGTTTTATGAAGCTGATGTGAAACAGTCACTTGCTTAAGGCAGCATATACTGGAGAACTTATCAAACCTACTGAGGCAAGAATAGGCATGGCTACCACATGAGAAATGAGTCCATCACATTTTTAATTTAACTTAAAAATATCTGTGCTATTACTTTTTCTTGTTTCACGTGCCACTGAACAGTATCAGTCAGTATTGCAAAAAAGGCCTTTTGCTCCTTTTCTTATTACTGTGAAAAAGCAATATTTCCATTTAAAAAACAAAATTCTGCCCTACATTTTCCTTTAGTGAGTGATTCCCTCCCCAGACCAACACGTCCAGAGTGTGAGCAATTCTTTCAGCAAACACTGGAGACAATTTACATTTCTCTACTGCTTTGCTCATGCAGTGGAGGCTGTATAGAAGCGATTTTCAAATAAAGATGGCATTGAATATAACATCCAGAGTGCAGTGTATTTCAGCAGCAGTTACACAACTGCATTTCTTAGGTCATTTTGATGTCATAACAAACAAAAATGACTCTGAATTTCAAGTACACTTAAATGACACCTTGGTAAGCAGCACTTATCTGCATGAACCGTGGAAAAATGCCAAAGGAGTTTCTGCAGGCAGATCACAGGCAGCATGAACAGGAAACTAAGGTTGCAAAAGCAAAGCATCTGACAGTCATTTAGGTAGATCATATCTTCTCTCTCAAGAGCTAGACATGAACGCAACACAATTAATTGAGACTAGTAATGGGGGGGAAAGATAGGATAGAAAGTAGAGTGTTTCATTCTCCTTTGAAAAGTGTTACAACTACAATATTTTAGAGAACATCACACTGAACTTCTTGGATATTCTCATAACCAGGTCTAATAAGCAAAATCAAGGGTCACCACTTGTTTGGGCCAGCGTGTACATACTAGCAAAGCCTGACAGAGCTTGCAGCAAGTTTCATCCAAAGGAGGTAAGGGGCTAAAAATACCAAAGCGGAAGAGATGATAAGTGCCAGGAAACTCCAAAAATCACCAAAGAGTCTGCTGAAAGATTTTTTTTTCTTTTTTTTTTGTAAAAAGCAAACGAGCTAATTCAATAAAATTAAAAAGCAAACATAGTAGTCATTCAGAGAGCTGCTGAAGCATGAATATTTAAAATCTTCAGAAATTCCTTCCATGGTTGTCAACATCTTATTGAATACAAAATATGAATTGAGTTTTTGCATCTAGACTGTCTGCAAAAGAGCATAGGTACATTCACAGATTGGAGCTTCTCTTCAAGGCAGATGAAATTAACTAAAGATAAATAACTGGTAATACATATGAGGAATTTCCTGCACTCTCAGCTGGAAAACTGCTGCTCTGATATGTATGCTTCCAATTAACTTGATGGGGAAAGGATGTATAACTAGAAAATTTCCTATGAAGAAAGAAAGAACATTTGATGGAAAGATTATTTTTACCAGTAGAGTAGGTAACTTCATCTTAACGCAACTGTCCCTGCAGACACAAAAGTTATCTTGTAAGAGATTAAAAAACAGCTCTTAGAATGTTTTCTCAGCTAAATATTTCCATTTAAATATTTCGGGAGACAGTGGGGAAAGACAGAATGCCATAACTGAACAGCTATTTCTTTTTTAGTTGACTACATTATTAAAAACAAGTAATGATCCCACAATGGTGCAAATAAGGGAGAGAATGAAATTTGGGAGAGCTACTCCTACTGTGCTTATTTCCATGTAAGAGTACACTGTGAAATAAGTGAGTCAAACAGTAGATGTGTAGTTACACCTAGGCCCCAGTTGAATCCAACATCACAGATCAGAAAACTAGCTTTCAAGACTAATCCAGCGCAAGAAAATCCATCAGACTAATTCTTGTGAGTGTCTCCTCTCAAGCAAGGCTCCTGTGCATTTTGAGATACGCATTTTCATGAAACTCAATAGCTGAGAACACTTCTGAATTCTCTCTACTGCCCAGTGAGTTCTGGCTGAGCTGTTTAAACAGATGATGCTGTGTCATGACAGACAGTCATCTAACACTATTTCAGAACAAAAGGTTTGTACAAAGCTAAGGTGCCCTGCTCCAAATTTGCTGTCTTGAAGAATTTCTTAAAATTCCCAGACATCAGATATCAGCAACACTCCACACATCAGCTATTAGGTCAATATAACAATAGAATATTTGGAACTGTGCACGTTGTCTCTATTACTTACTTGCTACTATAAGGATTTACATGTCACTTAAAATTATAGTACGTTTTGGTCCAGGGAATCCTTAAGAAATAAATTAAATACATAACAAGCTCCCTATGTTCATTTTTAAAATGTCATGTTTAAAATGTTCATGTTTAAAATGTCAAACTTCAAACATGCTTTAAAATACTGGTTGTTTTTTTTTAACTTTTTTTCCTAGAAAATAAACAGATGTGACAAAAGCCTGGCTCTACAGAACAACACAGTACACACAACGACAGGAAGTATAACAGATCTCAGTTTTAAAGCTTTCACAACATTAGTGTAATCAGCTTTTTCTTTAGATTTTAAGACACTTTAGAACTTCACTTTTAACTTACTTAAATTATTATTTTATTAAATTAGTTCAAATACTCTCAGCCCCACTAGAGTCTAGGATCTGTGTGGTGCTAAAGAATAATGCTTGAAGTTTCAACAGCAGCTGCTGGTTACTTGCCAGGGTTGGCTGTTTGGCTGTTCTGCTGTCTGTCAGCTAATACTTAAAATGGTATAAAAATATTTCTCCAGGACATTCCAACAGGCTCTAAATGCAGCATTTGTGCATTAACTATGAAGTGAAAATAAAAATATTGTGACAACTAGGTCATGCAAACAAGTTGGGTGTCGTGCTAACTAAAACTAATTCTGCAACCAACAGAGATGGATAAGAAAATAAAATACAATCAGCGACATCTGAGATTGTCTCTTCATCCACTTTCAGTTGGGTATTGGCCTAAAGATTGTGAGCCAAATGTTTTCATCTTGGAAGACTGATAAATGACGTAGCTATTCAATAAATACCTGCAATTGTAAGAGAAGTGAAAATGAGAGCTAATGCACTATCCA
>NW_024884890.1:2011-29968 GCF_019232065.1 Centrocercus urophasianus | reverse complement strand
TAAGAAAACACGCGTTGGAAAACTTCTTACCGTAACAGTTAATCTCTTGATGGCAAAACCACAGCTCTCTGTTTCCTTGGTAGCACCTCTCAGTACAGGAGCTCAGGTTCCCGAGTGATGTCAGTGCTGGAGCACCGCAGTGACTCTGTGATGGAATCGGTCCCACCGGGTGTTGGGCTGCACAGCGTGTGCCCTGGGAGCTTTGGTTGGCTAGCTGGCTGAGATAATCCTGCGGCTGCTCCTACGTGGGCAGCAGGGAGATAGATAGGAACCCAGGAGCTGCTTTTCCCTTTCACCGTACGTGTTTCTGAGCAGGTTTTTTCCACCCAAACTTGAAGAGCGCTTGCAGTTTCTCATCACAGATACGCGGGGAGCGGGCTGTAGTGGGAAAATCCATCAGGGATTAAATTCGGTGGGCTCTCGTTCCTTTCTCTTCTAAAAATACGACTGAAAAGCGTTCCTGTGAGTCCGGCTGACAGCATTGTGCTGCCACACAGGACTGATCCTCGCGGGAGGCTCCTTGAATTGATGAAAGCAGAAAGGGCTGATGCTGAAAAGAGGTTTAGAAACATGAGGAGTAGTGAATTCATTTAAGTAAATGCATGAAGCTGCGGGGAAGACTTGCGATATTTCTCAACTATTTTAAGAAGCCGCGTCGAGTTCAAGTCTAACCAGCCTGATGGCCTGGAGAGCAAGGATGCATAGCAATGGAAGGAGAATTAAGTAAAAATAGATAGATCTGACATAACGGATGACACGGGGGAGATGATTGCTGGAAGATGCTGCGTGTTTTCTGTGCCTTCTCACTTAGCCTGTATCTTATTTGTCGCGCGTCGCGGCTTTTGAAGTGTAAAGAAGTGGATCTCATTTTGTGCTGAGATGAAAGAAAAGGCAGGTGCTGGAACCCCTCCGAGGCTCAGTTCTGCCTTGGTGCTGACATTACAGGGTGACCTTACCCAGCGTACCCCCTCTCATCCTCTGGGTTCTTGGAGTGAATAACTGAGTGCCCTTAGCACCGGGCGCCTGCTGCTTAATCGCACGGTGGTTTTGATCCCTTGCTTTCTGGAGCTCGGGTGTTTGCCTTGATTTAAGTCTTATTTGTGTTTGTTTCAAGTTGTCCTCGTATAGATGGCTATTTTATCTACTTTTGCTCCTGGGGATTGGTAGCAGAGCTGCTCCCAAGAACTAAAGAAGCTGTGTTGTCCAGAAATGCAGACAGCTGTAAAATCACACACCGGTGCACCTGGACGTGGGATGGGAACTTCTCCTTTTGCCCTAAGCACCACGTTTTGCACTCTGCCTCGTCCATTCTCCATTTTCATGTCTTCTTCCCCATTTTTGACCCCAAGCCGCTCCCGGATGGGCACAGGGCAGGAGATGGGTGCTGCTGGCAGCTTCTCCCACCCCACAGCCCCGGAGCAGCGTTGGTGCCTGATGGGAGCACGTTGTGTCCCTCACCACCAGCACCCTCATCTGCAGCCCCCGACCCACACTAATTTATGGAGATGGGTGATGAAGTAATGTCCATTTTGTGTTTCTCTAAAGCTCAGTAATTTCCAGGATTCGGGGATTTATGGAATTACTAAATACACCACTGAGAGCAAAGCCAAAGCCTGACTCGCTTGATTTATTGAACAGACGGCTGGAACTGTTAAATAATTGCCTTAGGAGCGTGTGGGAGCTCACTGAGAGGCTGCATTAAAAGAAAAGCAGTGCTGTGGTTGATCCAGGCCTACAGACCCTTTTCAGGCTGTGGTTGATCCAGCTTTATAGACCCAAAAGACCCCTATTCAGTGCATTCTGTCTCTTCACACCCCCCTCTCGTTCTGGACGCTGTGCTAATTGTCCTCCTGTTGTGCTCAGTAACGATGCTCAGTTTGTTTATTCCCAGCGCTGGACTTGTTTACGCTGCCTTGGGAGATCAGTTCCGATTCCCAGGGGTGGTGAAGAAAACAGTGATGTTTGGTCCCAGGAATCATAATATCCCATGGATGTGTTTGGGTGGGACGAAGCCTGGGCTGGCACTGAGTACAACAGGTGCGTGTTGGGGTGAAGAGTGGGGAATGCATGGAGCAACTGAGCTGCGTGTTGCTTCCAGTCAGATTCTGATCGTGTCTGATTTGGGAAATGTGTGAGAGCAAGCAGGGATGGGTGATGTGATGCTGTGCTGAGCATCCTGCAGGCACTGTTCTGCAGTGCTACCCCTCTCCCTTTGGCCACCTCCCTGTCCTTAATGCCCAGCACTGAGATGAGAGCCTCAGTGCCTCTGCCTTGGCGGTGACTTCATCTCAGCCGGTGGATAGAAAGGAAAGAATTGCAGCCACAGGGCAGGGTGAGAGGAAAACGGTGTGTTTCAGAGCATTGCATAAGTGGGTGCTGAGTGCTGTGGGCTAGTTGCATTTCCTGCCCCTGTCTCCTTGGTGCATCCTGTCCTCCCCTTTTTGCTGGTCTTTTGCTCAGCTTGCAGCATGGCAGAGCCACCAGCCTGCCCTTTTCTGTGCTGGGCTCACCTCTCCCTGCAGGTAGGGTGGGGATGGGGGTCCTTGGTGCCCAGTTTCTCATTTCACGATCCGGGGAAGTCATTCGTCTTCATTCAGCCTTTTATACCATCGCTGTTGTTTGCAGTTTTTGGCCCCCTGAGCGGGAAGCAGCCGTGGTGCACAGGTGGGGCCTTGCCCTACATCCCCTGCACAAACACTGCCGGAGAGCAGAGCACTGCGATCAGCCTCTGCTCCCCTGTCTTGAGTTTAAACCAGGACTGCGAGGACAAAGCCTGGTGCTTGTGTGAGCAAAGAGCCGTTATGGGGATAAGGGTGAGCATTTCAGCCTCATTGAGGGGATGGAAATGGGGGTGTTTGCTGGCTGGCCCCTGGCCCCCACCTCCATTCTGATGCAGGGAAGCCCTCGGCTTCTGCCTGGAGCCAGTAATTCCTGCATCCTTTGACTTTAAATGGTTCGCTGCTGTGCTGAGCATTTGTGAATGAATGTGGAGGAAAATCAATGCATGAGAAGGGCAGAGCAGGAAGAGGATGCAGCTCTTCCCAAGGCGTTTTCCTGGTTGTGTGTGGCCCGATCCCGGATTTTCTGTCGGTATTTAAATTTAGAAATGGATTCTTTTGGAACGAGGCACTTCCACCATACATTCCAGGAGCCTTCTGTGTAATGTAATCGGGCAGGTTGGGTGCTCTGCTGCTCTGAGCTGTGCTTACGTCCCTTTGCAAGACCCCATGCTGCTGTTTCTCCTCCTGCTTCCCCCAATATTTGCTAGAAATTTGTTTCTGAAGCCTTTTGCACCTTCCTGTCCCTTGTTTCTGTTTAACGAGGTGTTATTTTTAGAGATGGTAGTCGTGAAAATAACCCTGAATGTTTCTGAAATGCAAATTCCATTTCTTTGATGGCTGCCATTAGCACTGAGTGTTTAAATGCTCTGGGAATGGAATGCGTTTTTAAAATCAGTCTGAATGATGATACAGTTAATATTTCTGATGTCTGGTTTTTCATGTTTGCCACTTATTTCCAGCACAGCTCAGCTTAATAGTTCCGGGCATCTTCTTGCTTACAGATCATCAATTAAAGAAGTTGCAGATGAAGGGCAATAAAAACTCCTCCAGCAGTGACAGGTGCTGTTATAGACTTCAACCACTTCCACTCAAGTCAAGAAGGGAACAAATTGAGGTTTTACATACTTCCACCTAGTGTGCACGGGGGAAATTGCACCTGTGCTTAAATCCCAGCAGTTCCACCTCACAGAGATCCTTGCTTATTGGGCTCTGCTCATCGGATGGTGCCGAAGGAGCGTGCAGGGCTGGCAGGTTTGAGCTCCAGGTATTGATGCCTTGCTGCCTTTGTGATGTCCATTCAATGGTGATGCAGAGGTTTAAGAAAAATCACCTTTCAGTGCACGGCATTCAGATTCTGCTTCGGTATGTTCTGCTCTATTTACTTGTCATCCCGTGCTGGAGCTTGGGCGGCGTGATTTATGACCGATTGCTGCTGAAATAAAATTAAAGTGGCTGTTCAGTTATTTAAGAGCCAATTAAGCTGGGTTTTATCCTGATGTAACGTTTCCAACAAAAGTGCATAAAACCCAGCAGGCAGGGGGAAGGAGGGCCGTTTCTTTCCTGCCTTTTGGTGACTCCCAGAGGCAGAGGGGCATTCCCTGGCAGTGTGTTATCCCGGCTGTGGCTGCGTTGCCCTGTGGGATGGGTGCTTCTGCTGATGGTGTGCTGTAGGATCCCCGGCCCTGGGCTGCTGTGGGCTTCTGCTTTTCCTGACGTGTGACCGTTAGAATGCATCTCTTGCTGGTGAAATGCCAGTGGCAATCCCAGCTTTGCCGTGGCAGTGTAACACTGCAGATACCTCCTGTGGGTTACGGAGGCGCAGGCTGAGATTATTTCAATATTAAGGGTCTGGTTTGCTGTATTTTTTTATTAAAAACATATCAGATATTGATGCAGATATAATTTTATTTCTGCTAACCAGACAAGCCTGCACTCGTCAGCTCGCAGATTGCAGCGTCTGTCTCTGTCAGGATCACAGATAGGGAGGAAATGATTTATTCGAGCTTCCAGGGCTTAGATAAAACCCTACCTGGTCGTGTGCAGATGGTGCTCAGAGGATAATGCACAGCTGAGATATTTGTGCAGAGCACCGTGCTTTTGTACCAGCACCCCCATCTTCAGTACAGCAGTAATAGGGAGGTTTCCACTGCTATTGTACTGGCCTGTTTTATTCAGGGGATTGAATTAATTGCCAAGGGTGGAGCAGGTTGGTCCTTCAGCCACCCAAACGTGTGGAGACAGGCATCAGCCAGGTGCAGCCCTTGGTGCAGATCCCCCCCAAACACAGTGCACAGCAGCCCCTTCCTTCCTTCCTCTTGTAAGAGTGCTGGGTGCCCCCTGCTTGGGTGTCCCTTGGCGCTCCATGTGGTTCTTGTGTCCCCCATCTCCAGCTGGCTGCTCCAAGGGCTGTGGAGCATTGCCTGGTTGATCCTGGAGGAAGCTTTGTGCTTTGAGGTGTCAGTTATTAGGGCGATGCACAGCTGCAGCAAGAGAACCCTTGGGTTTGGGTGGGAGCTGGTGAAGGCTGCAGGTGTTTCTGGGGGTACCTTCAGCTCCTTATGAAATGCTCCAGCAATATGTGGTAAGGCCAACTCTGGCAGTGGCACTAATTCTCAATAAATGTTTACTAAACATCGTTAATGGATTTAAAATGTTTTTAGGAATACTTATTAGCCCTTCAGACTGGCTTGGTGAAGGGAGCCTGTCTCCATGGGGGGCTGCCATTTTAATGCTTCCCAGCAGGAGGCCTATTTGGATGATGCAAATTAGGTTGGAAAAAGTAGGCTAAGCCATTAAAAGTATGAGAGATCATGAAATGTAACATTTTTAAGGTGACTCGTTCTCCTAATTATGAACATTCTTGCTACCATCCTTTCAGGGTGCCGCTTTATTTTCCTTAATTCTCACATCCTTGCCTTACTGCTGCCAACCTCAGTGCTGTTTGCTCTTGCAGCCACTCCTCAAAATGGAAGCTGTAGTCCATTTGCTGCTTTATCACCAGCAAGGTGCTTGGAAATTCCACCACGTGCAGCGTTTGGTTGTATAATTAGAAATGCAGATACAGACCTTTTTGTTGCGCCCTGCTTCACTTTATTTTTATTTTTTCGTTCTGTTAACATTAATAGGAACTGAAGGTTAAACTTCTCTTATGTAAACTCTGGTTGTTTGCAGGATGCTTATTGGCAAGGTGATTAATTCTGGCAGTCAGAAAGGGGATTTGCCTGCAGGTGGGTGAAGGTGGGCACCAGTCTCTGCAAGGCTGGATCCTGGGAGAGGATGCACTGCTGTAGTCACCAGGATGAGCTGTTAGGAGCTCCACTGCCCAGAGCAAGGATCAGGGAAGGGAACGTCTTTGTGGGACTTGTGGCATCCCTTTCACACCTTGTTATGCTTCCAAGAGCCTCCTGCTCACACCTGACCCAAGACAGATGCAGGATGTGTGTCTGGGTCTGTGCGGTGTGCTGCTGTGCCGTGCACTGATGCTGGAAGGTCAGAGTTTACAGCCATCCAGCCAAAGATTGTGCGTGCAGAGCTCAGGAAGGCACCAGCAGCCATTCCCACCTCACACAGCAATCAGGAGGTCTCTGAATCCCCAAGCCTGCTGCAGGGTGGGTGGGTGCCAGGCAGTGCTAACAAAGGGCCTTTGGTAGAGCAGGGATGAGCTGCTGGCAGCAGGGTGACATGGGGCTGTGGCACACGATGGGGCCCCAGTGCCCTTCCCCTACAGCTCCAGTCCTACAGCACTGCTGCAACCCATCCTCACCCTCCTCTGCATCTATTCCTGTGGGCAGCCAGAGGGACAGTGCTCCTGGTGCCTGCCAGCTCGCGAGTTTCATTTAATCCTATTAATTTTTAATAGAAAATTAATATTAAACTAGCTTATTTCCAGCCTTTGTAGAGATTAGACTCCCAATTTGTGTTTGCTTTGGAGAAGAGCATTGAATCCTGCGGGCCCTGGGGATGTCTGGCTGAGGGCTGTCATCTCCAGCAGGCAGATAGCAGTGCCCTGTAACCGTCTCCAGCAGATGTGTTTCAGACATGCATCCCTAAACCCGGTGCTCTGCAGCAGGATGGTGGTGGATGAACTTAGGGAACTGGGGATTTCCAGCTGAAGGTATGGAACGAGTGCGTTGTGTTGGTTAGCATGGAGCTGGCCTGGCTGATGTCTAGAGGAAAAGGCTTAGGGCTGAACAGCAACTTGATGAGGACTTTGGTACATAACAATTAACGGGATTTAGGGTTTCTCTTCGTGAGGAAAGCATGTTTTCCATCGCCATGTTGTCTGGAAGGTGGTATGGCAGGGTTGCAGGAGGGACGTGGCCTCCAAAACATGAAGGAGGAAGGCCTGCTGGGCAAGCAGATGCTATCTTTCTCTTTAAGAGAGGTTCTGGAAAAGTAAACTGCATTCTTTCGCTCTTGCAGACTTTTTCAGTTGTTTTCCTTTCCTCCCAACCTCAGCCTGATATTATCTTGTAAGTAATCATTGCGTCATACTTGCTTTATTCTCTACTGGGAAGTGAAATAATTGCTGTGCACTTTTTAACGGGTAGCGTTGGGGAAGCCTGGTAACACTGAAATGCAGATGAGCAGAGCAACAACTGCAGTATTGCAATGCTTGTCTGTCTTGGAGCTTCCCTGGGTCCTGCTGGGCAGGAGGAGGAGGCACGAGCAGCAGCCACAGCATCGTGGGGCCCTGGGCTCCATGGTGAAAGTAAAGCTGTGATGTGCCATGCGCTCAGGTACCTCTCATCTGTGGGAATATTCAGCCAGACTTTCCTTATGAAGTAGTATTACATGCTATTAATTATTCATTGCCAGTTTAATTCTTCTTTCTTGCATATTTAATTGCAGTAGCGTGCTGTATGTCACAGTGATTTCCCAGAAGAGCAGTTCACCAAAGGAAAGCCGTTCAGGTATATAGCCTTAAATGAAATGTGTCCGAGCTCACTGTGTTGTTTCATTTGGGAGCAGAATAGGATATTGTCAGATGTTTCTTATGGGGAAGCAATCACACAAAATCAGGATTTCGCTTAATCTTTTCAGTGCAATCCTCGGAGCTGAAATAGCTGCTTTGATTTTTGCTGGTGACGTTGGCATTGTCTCGCTTGTTTGATGAGGAGAAACGCTTAATGGGAAAGGAGGACGTGATTTTTGTTCCCTTCTCTGTGCTGGGGGGGCTGTATTGAGGACTTTGGGAGTGCCAATCGATTCCTTTCAGCAGATGAAGGAGGGGAATAAGATTTCCATCGAGTTTTTTTTCCAGCTATCGGCGCAGCGCTGCGTGATGGAGAATCACTTGGCTGTTTTTGCAGAAGATCAGGACGGGATTTGGTGCTGGATGTGAGAAAACACCGGGGAGATGGGAACTGCAGCTGCCTTCCCCGTGTGCTCTGCATCACCATCGTGTGGGTGAGCGCTGCGCCCTCGTGCTGGGAGGCACAGCTGTGCTCTGCTGTTGGCTGCAGGAGCCGAAACTTGTGAGAAATGTGTTTGCACCGTGTCTGAGCCGGAGGAGAGAGGACGTAGCAGAGCCTGCTATCTGTTTACTGCTCCGATAAGGAGGTGGAAGAGATTGCTGGCCTGTTTCTGAACTCTGCTTAATGAATGGTTGCTAGGCAAATTGCATCTCAATCAGTTTAATCCTCGAGATGTCATTTACAGGTCTGCTCTTTGTGAGGGCCGGGGCTGTGATCTCACACGCTGCACCGGGCCACAAATTGCTGGCAGAGCAGCTCAGCAGAGCCCCAAAACGCTCGGCAGGGACGGGAGGGCACTGGGTCAGCCTCACATTGTAATGCTTCAGTGCTGGGTGAACAGGAAGGGAAATGTTTCTCAATGGGGACTGCGCTGCTGCCCGGATGGCAGGTATTTATATTTGGGCTGAGTTGGCTGAGAGACTGATGTGGTTTCAGGGTGTGTCTGCGGGACGTGACTCACTGTGGCTCATAAGAGGCGGTGGTTGTTACCTGATAAGGGGCAGGGGGCCGGGGGTGGCCTCTGTGACCCCTCTGTGATCAGGGAAGGGCTTGGGACTGCTGGATCCAGCCTCCAGCTGCTGAAGTAGTGGACTTTCTCCCTCAGAATCAGGCGAGAACTGATGGCTTCAGTCTGCACCTCTCTGCATTGAGCTCGTGCTTTAGTCCAAAGGAGCAAGTTTCCAAACACAGTTAAGCTTTAACAATCCCTTTTTATCAGAAGATAACAATATAGAGGTTCTTATTGGTTTCCCACAACAGAGATTAATCTGACTGCAGTCAGAACATTGTTCTTTGCATGGCTACACCTTCCTTTAGTTTCAAATCTGTCCTCTTTTAGTGCTGTGTGCCAAGGCACTGTAAAGGCGGACTGGAAAAGACTGGACTTGTTGAGCAGCAAAGGCATTTTGGAGCTGTTTGTTTTGCTGTGCGTTGGTATGAAATGTCCTTTGTGTGGCCCAGTTACGAAAAGTGCCAGTGAAAGCACTTGGCAGCGTTTGCCTTGTTTGAATGTGTGCAGCTTTTGTGTTGTTTGAGAATACTGTTAAAATTTTAGGAAAAGATTGCATTAAAACGTGCAGAGCATATGCAGAATATTCCCCTCTAGTCGCCAGCAAAATGCCAGCAGTGCGTGCATCTTGAGCTGGGGATGGCAAGGGGGCTGCTGAACAGAAGACTCTGTGATCAGAGTGCTTTTCATGCAAATGAAGATATATTTTTTTTTTTACATGCTGCTGAATCAGGGCCTTGTGTAGCGAGTACAGCACAGAAGTGATAAGATCACTTTGTCACAGCTTGAAATGGTGCCCAGCGTGTCTTTCAGCCTGCTGAAACAGGCAAGGAACACTCGATAGGGGCACAGCAATGGCTTCTAGAACCCAGCGTGGCTGCACTCTTCCTCCTGCCCAGCTGGGACACGCCGTGCCACCCATGCACCCATGCACCCATGCACGTGCTCTTCCTGTTGCCTGGCTGTTGTCCTGAGAAGGACTAAAGTCTGTTGGCTTTCCTTTTGTATTTATTAGCTCATCTCATCTTCCCTTTCACGCTTAGAACCGGTTTGGTTTAATGAGGACTGTTGCTGCCAACAAGCAAATGGATCTGCATAGTTAAATGGGGATCTAAATCCTGCCTGCAGATGGGTAGTGCTCAGCAGCCTGGTGTGACCTTGGTAGAAGTTCTCCAGCGTGTTACTTTCCCTCTTTATTTATCACTCTTGCTGTGTAGCAGCTTTTCTTACGGAGGAGCATCTGAGCTATTGGAAATCCGTCCTCGCTTCTCTTCCTCTCTCCAGAGACACCGTCAGCATAACACCCGGGCTGTTCAGACTGAGGTCTGAATATTCTGCTTTGGCACAATCAGGAGGCATTCAGTAAAGGAAAGAACAAGATGGGAAGAAGCTTTGGATTTAGGGCTGAGATTTTTCGATGCTTTTCAGTCCGTAATTGCGAGCAGTCTTGGTGAGAAAGGTCAAAGATTTCCTTTGCACGAGGTGCCCCAGGATGCGGGTTGAGCTCCGTCAGAACATACAGCACAAAAGGGAGAAATGTGCTCAACCACCATCAGATTTCAGGACGGGGCTCCCCGTACTTCCAGTTGTCACCTGAAGATTCCAGAAACAGTTTCTGGTCCTATTTTGCAGTCTCCAGTTCTTTTCATCAGGATCTCCTTTTTAACCCCACGTGTTCCTGGAGGTTTTCAGAGTGCAGGCATGGAACGTTTTCCCTGGTTTTCTCATGCAAATAATGGTAAGGATTATTCTGTGTTTAAAATCTGGTTTATGCTGGCTTCTGAATTTCATTCAAAATCAGCATCTGGAGAGCTTTCTGATCTCCTGTGTGCAGCTGTTGTCATCTGTTCAAATGACTTCTGCTTAATTTTTAGCGAAGGGCAAAGAGCTCCATCATTCTGGCCCAGAGGAAATGGTTCACCTGCTACAGTCAGAAGTTTCCCCAAGCACACAGCTGACCCAGCAGGTATCTGTAATCCTTTCTATCAGGAAGCGTGGCAGCCACAGGTATCTGTTTATTCTCTGCTGCTCGGGACCTGCAGTTGTGCTTTGCAACTTCGTTCCCCTGTGCTGAGCGTGGATCTGAGCAGCTGCTCTGGGCAGGATCCCCTCTTGTCCCCAGGCAGCACAGGGCCCTCCTCTGGAGGCTCCTCACACGCTGCTGCTTCTCACTGTCAGATGTGGGTGCAGTCACAGGCAGTACCAGGTTATGTCCCCGAGCAGCCGTTACATTCTGAGTGTGTTTCCCTTGATTTGCCAGGAGCTTTCTGCTCTGCTCTTTGCAGGAGACTCACAATGTGTGCCCTTGGCTGGGTACATGCTTCCTGTGTCTTTCTTGCTTTGAAACGGGTTCCTGTTGCTCTTTGGCAGGCCCTGAAGCAGCGATCTGTGGAAAGAGCACATTCAGAGCTAGAGTGACTTTACCTCTTTGTTTTCTCCCTTTCTTTAGGCCTGTATGGGATCAGCTGGTCCCACATTATGTGTGAAGTAGTTAAAATTTAGCCTGCATCTGTAGGATGTGATTTCTTCTCCCCCCGCCCCCAGTTGCTTTGATCAAATCAAAATACAAAAGCAGCGCTTTCATTTCTGGTTTTGTAGTTTCAAAGACAATCTCCTGACATGCTCTAGCAGTCCGGACCCGAGTCCTTTTCTTCCTTCATCCAAAGGCACACTGTGCCTTGCACCTTTCTCCATATCAGCAGTTAGGATCTGCGTTGGCTTTTATCTGAATCAAAAGACAAATGGAAGAGGGCAGGACTCTGCAGGAATGGGAAGCAGACGTACATGTGCAGTGGAAATATGTAATCCTTACATTCAGGCTACCATATGGAGTGCAGACCAATTTCTGTATTGGATATTTGTAGCCTGTGCTTCCAGAAATGTGAGTTTAGATTTCAGGCTTTGAAGGCTGGCTAATCCCCCCAGCAGTTAATACCAGCATAGCATTCTGTGATGTCAAGCCTTTCCTTCTAAATGCTGGGTTGGCTTTTATTCTTTCTTTCTTTTCTTTTTTTTTTTTTTTTTTGCATATGTCAAATACACAAAGCGAGTCTCCATTTGAGAAATTAGCATTCAGACACTCTGTAAGCACTTTATTTTTGCTTGCTTTGTATGCAGCTGAACTCATGTCCAGGCTGGTAGTCGCTGAGCTTCCACTTCTCCACGTGTGTCAATGCTGTTTGGCCACAAGCTTGGTCCAGTGTCCTAAGAACACAGCTGTAACCTTCATGCTGGAGCAGCACGTCTGCAGACCCACTGCTGGGGGGTGAGGATTGTCCTAAAAAACCTCTTCCTCAGCAAGATGAGCGTTCTGGTCATTGCCATCCTTGTCAAAATCCAAGTTGTGTCTGACAGCATGTGTGGGTTTGGGATACGCGTTGCTTTTTCAGAGTTGGAGCTCTTCAGGCAAAGCTCTCTACGTTAAGGAGTCAGATTCAGCTATTCAAAGCAAGTTGATAAATTGCTTTTCATTAAGCGTCGAGTGCCAAGGGGTTCAGTGTGTGTTCCGAGAGCAAAATGCATTCATTACAGCTTCTGGAGAGCATTTATCAATCACACGGTTATAAACAGTGCTAATGCAGCTAATTGAAGGTTGAAAAATTTACTTCTTGGAATTGGTTGACTGCCTTGGTTACTGTGTGGTTGGAAAAGCAGTGGCCTGGGCTTGAAGAACAGCTACAGCTGTGTATCCCTGTCCTGTCTGCAATTCATCTGCTGCACCTCACTGTGGAAAAAAAGAAACGTGCGTGTGGGTTTTTGTTGGGGTGATGTGTTTGTGGCTGCTCAGACCGCTGGGTGAGACTGCTCTGCAGTGTTTTGCTGGGCCTGCAGACAGGGATCTGTGGTTCCTGCACCGTGCAGAGCCTGTGAGCACCTTGCATAACTTGTGTTGCTCTCCCTGTCGTTGTTTGAGCAGCTGGCAGTGCCACCGGCCACTTGTGCTTGTTGGAAGAGCACGGAGCGAAGCACAGGCTTCTTTACTGTAGCACAAAAAAAAAGAACCTCTTTCTTGCAGCGAGATAAGCTTTGAGTTTCTTGGTGAGGGCAGAGTTCTGTGTCAGTACGCCCCAGCAGGAGCCGGCACCTCGCCTGGAGCGAGGAAGCAAATGCCTTCCTGGGCACAGCAGCGTCTGTCTGTCTGTGCTCTGTGTTCCCCCGGCAGCTTGTCTTGTGCCTGCAGTCACAGATGAATCTCCAAGCTGCTTTGTCAGGAGCCAGCAGAACCTCTGTGTCCCACCGAGGGACTCGTGCACAGCCAGCACAGCCAGCACAGCCAGCACAGCCAGCACAGACCCCACGTGTTCATCCAGCAGCATCGCATCCAGCCCTGAGTGAGTCACTCCTCCTTGTCTCAGCGTGAGAGCTCTGCTCCTTGCTTTGCGTGTTCATCCTGCCTTATCTTATTTGCAAATATTTTCTCGTTTTCAAGGGGATCTATTTTTAAAACGGGAGTTCAAACACATTTTTCAGTCTCTAACACATCTGGTTTGTTGTTTGTGTGTTGTGGATAGGCAAAATATGTTCAAAGTTGGCTCTGATAAAGTATTTTTTTTTAAATAATCAGCTTGTAATAAAGGAAAGGAGCCACTTTCCTGCTCAGGGAACTGTCATAATCTCTAACTTCTGATGATGCTTTACAAGGAAAAACTGTCATTCTCCTGTCACGTGCAGCCACAAGGATTTCTGTAAGTGATGATTAAGACTTAAGTCCTGGGCTCTTGTAGGGGAAGCGTGGAATGAGAGAAGATAACTGTGGAGGTGATCCAGAGGGAAGTATTTCGTGTGCCTTCCCCCTTCGCCCAGGCACTCAGCAAAGCTTCCTGCTCCTCTACAAAGCAGTGCAGGGCAGGAGGAGCTGTCAGGAGATGCTGCAGCTGAGTGTGCAAGGAGCACACAGCCCATGCAGCTCCTTGGTGGGGCAGCAAGCTGCAGAACAATGACCTCACCTTGCTCCCAGCCATGTGAAAACATGGGATTGCAGCACACACGTGCTGGTGCTGAGGCTGCAGCTGTATGCTCTGCTCTGGGAAGGGGATCTGTGCATAGTAGGGTTTCTTTGAGGGCAGAAGGAAGCTGTGCGTGAGAACAGAGAAGGGCTGTTGGTGGGAGCAGTGCCTCACTGCTGGGCATCCTTTCTCTCTCTCCTAAATGCAGATTTATGCACTGCGAAACAGAACTCAGATACATCCCAGACTGTTTCTGCAGCCCCATTACCCACCAATACAGCACTGAAAAACCTCAGAGTTGGATGTTACCATATAAAAGGCGAAGGAAAATTAATTAAAGGTCAGAGTGCTTCAGCGTAGTGAAAATTCAGAGGAGGCAAATTCAGAGTTATTCAAATCGCTTTGAATACGGGCAGGCTGATTTTCCTATTTCTTGCTTAAGTTCCCATAGTGTAAGTAATCTCCCTGTGTCTCATAACTGACCACGAGTGTATGTGTTTCAAGCAGTGCCAGAAATGCTCCTTTGAAGCTGTGGCCAGGCACTGCAGATGTCCCAGCTTGTCTTTTCTGCATCTTTCCTGCCCTTTGGAGAGACCTGCCACACCTGGCAGGACCTCCTCCTGGCTGCCTCGTCTATCAGCTCCCTGCACATTGCAAAACAGGGAGTTAAATCTAAAAATAGGCTTAAAAAGAGGTGATAGGCTCTGAGTAAAGTAAAATAAGCCACCGATTTGGGTCATGAAAGGGAATTTATATCACTGGTTCTCTGTTCCAGCTTTCTCGAGCTAAAATTCTGCTTTGACAAATGAGAAGGAAGAGCAGCAGCAGCGAGTAAATGGAGTGGAGGAGTGCAGTGTGGTCTGATTCCAGTTCCTCCCCGGATTTTGACCTTGTAAATGTAATGTGAGATGTCAAGGTGGTATTGAATGTTCTGCAGTTGAATTTATCTCTGTAGTATTCTTCAGTGGTAGAAACTGTCACCCACTGCTATCCATTTAGAATGGAAGGAGCGTGGCAGGGGCTGATTAAACGCCGCATCCAAAATGACGTCAGGAGCCCATGGTGAGCCAGGTACATCCTCTGTCTGCTCCGTAATCATGAGACCTGTCTTGGAACATAAATCTGGTCCAAAACCCCCTTTAAGCTTCTGCAGAATGAGTTGTGAGCAATTTCTGCCCGTTCCAGTGCCTCGTGTGGCTGTAGTCACGTGTGTGAAGCGCTCCGCTCTGCTGTGGTGCAGGACGGCGTGTTAATAATTGCAATTGGAAGGAAGTCCTGAAGCGGGGAGGATGACTGCTGCTTTCTGGTCTGTTGGGCAACAGAAATGCCAAACACAAGCAGGTGAAGCAGCAGCAGTTAGGAGAGGGGCTCGCTTCCCCGGCCACCAGCATGGCCTGGGCATGGGCAGCAGCTCCGTTCCTGGCTGAGGACGGCCCTGCTGGTGGCTGTGTCAGCCCAGCTAACGAGCAGCGTGCGAAATCGTGCTGTGATTGGGCTGTTATACTGCTAGCAGTTTCATTTGCAGAGTGCAGGCAGGAGCAGGCTCCTTGCCAGCAGCAGCTTCATTCAGATTAGGGCTTTAGTTCAATTATGTCCAATTAACTTTTATTGCAGATAGCAGTGATAATTACTTGCAAGTCAATTTTTTGGCTGTGGTTATCCCAGGGCTAAAGTCTGAGCTTGATGGATTTTAATAACTGCAGTGACGTCGAGCTTTTCCTCTTTTTTTCTTCTTTAGGCCTCAATTAGATGAAAGGTCAGAAGCTGTGTAAAAACCCATCGTACAATTAAAGCCAACTGTTCTGCTCTCAGCAGATGTGTAACGCTGTGGTTTAAAATAATCTGTTGGGACCAACCTAAAAACAGCTCTTCAGAGCTGGGGATCGTAACCTTGAGCTGTGCTGCTTCGCCCAGGAGTGGGTCTGATGGAACTGCTGTTGCCTTTCTTCCTGCACTTCATCCTGCTCCAATTGCTTACCTGGAAGCCTTCAGTGGCAGTCCTGGGGCACGAGGAATGTGCTGTGTGCACTGTGCTGATCCTCCGAGGCTTCTTCATTTTCTCCTCGCCCTGTGAGCAGAGCTCAGCTCAGAGCAGAGCACGTGCATGTAAACCCTCCCCTCTCTCCCCTCCAAACCATTGGATTTTGCTGCCTGAGTTAAGTTATAAATGCAGGTCAGCCCCAAAGGCAAAACGGTTTATGAGCAAAATCACAGTTAATTAAACTGCAAGAAGCAGAAATTGATTCTGATTGAAACTGTTGCAGGGCTCTGCTAAAGGTCCACCCGAGCACAGAGCCAGCAGGCACGGTGCTGCTGGATGCTGGGAGCGCTGCGCCGCTCCCGTAGTTGGGTCTTCCTAATTCCCCATCCCCAAATACACTGATGCTGCTGTGATTGATTACAGAGTGCCTCTCCACACGTTATTTTGCAGTTCACCATTGCTAAAACATTAAAAGGATGAGCTGCCAGCTGGTGTGGTTAGTTCATTGCGCTCCAGGAACCAGCGAGATTCAGTCTGGCTCTTGTGCAGCGCCGAGCGGGCGCGCATTGCGGTGAGCGTGCAGGGAGCAGCTGCTGCCAGGGGGCTTCAGCTTGGCGTGAACCAATTTGTAAGCCCTCTGTATTTAGGTTACTTTGAGAGAGGGAGAAGGAACGAGTCTCGTTTGGTCTCGAGCAGCCTGCTGGGGGGTAAATGAGACGCCGAGGTTCCCCTGGAGCATGAAGGTTGCCCTGGATTCACTTGTGTTTTCTGGCAAGCCGCTGCAAACACTTGTACCAAAGAAACCTTACAACCCACCTTCATTTTTGGGGGTTTCCTTGCAGCATTTATACGTGCTGAGCCCAGGTTGTGCAGCCCACGTTCAGGGTTTGCCACCGATCCCATCAGCAGGGAGGGAATCCCACGCAGCCGCCTGGTGAGTAAGGAGGAGCAGCAGAGCGGAGCAGTCGGCCGCAAGCACTGGGCAGCATCTCCCAGCTCACGAGACCCCACGGTGCTGGAAGCATGGAGCAGTTTGGAGCTTTCCTTTGGTGTGAGGAGCTGCTCCTGCCTCCCCCAGCTTGGTGAACAGGCCCTCAGTTCATCTCAGAATTTCAGGCTCGCGTGTTCAGTTTCATGGTTCTTACTTTAGACTTTGCCAGCTTGCTTTCGTCTCAACCGGCCTGGTTTCCCATCTTTCACTGGCCAGGGTGGTCTGTGGGGAGTGTTTCCTTTGTGTGCTTACCCTGTAAGGCCTCTGAGAGCCTCAGGCACTCCTGTGTGTGACAACTTGGCAGTGACTCTACCTATGGGGTCTGTTTATATAGCGATAAAACTGTGTTAGTGCAGGAGACGTTTCCTACTAGCGCCGAGTTGCTTTACACCTAGGCTTTATTCTGCCTTCTGAAGGTCCCTCCTGGCATGGGATCTGGCAGAGGCAAGATGGAGCTTTGAATACCAGCCAGCAGATTCTGTGTGTTTTTCTAGAAATACCTTCAGTGCAGAAAGGCAGTGCTGTGGAGAATGGCAGTGCTGTGGTGAGGCTGCGTGTCGACCCTCTGTGGAGAGCTTCTCTGCCACCCGTGAGCCCTAAGTCACTCTGCAGGATGCTGTGGGCTGCCTGGAGCAGGAAACAGAATCACACCGTC
Source organism: Centrocercus urophasianus (assembly GCF_019232065.1). NCBI lineage: Eukaryota > Metazoa > Chordata > Aves > Galliformes > Phasianidae > Centrocercus > Centrocercus urophasianus. The sequence goes on along the minus strand of NW_024884890.1, from coordinate 12,849 downwards.
AGGTTGGAAGAGAGCTCGCAGATCCCCAGTCCGTACCCCACATTGCTCCCTGACCACAGCCCTCAGTGCCACATCCCCACGGCTCTGGGATGCCTCCAGGGATGGGTCTCCCCCCTTTGGTTTGTAAGAATGCGTTTGTGGTCAGCTACAGAGACAGCAGGTTTGAAAAGATATGAATAGAGAACAAAAATTGGAGCACGGTTGTCATTATAATACGGAATTCAGCGATGGAGTGCGGTCAGCACTTCTGTGCAAATCTGAATTCCTTTTTTTAATGCTCAGCAGTGACCTAGATGGCATCAATTTGCTTATTGCAAATCAGGCTCAGAGAGTGAATTCATGCTTCCACTTTACAGTGATTTATTTATTTATTTTAAAGGCAGATTATTTCCTTTAAAAACGTTCTTGCCACCTCAATCCTTTCTGAACCTTTGGCATCACCTGAGATGATGCTCCATGGTGTCTGCAGGAGCAGCTCACTGGTGCAGGTGTGTTTCTCACGAGGTGACCTGTGTCTCTGCATGCAACAGCACTGTTACCTGGGGAGATGAGGGCAAGGAGAAGGCAGCTGATACCTCCAGCATGGCTCACTTGGAGACTTGGAGCCCACGTCGGCTTTGTGGCTGGAGCAGCAGTTTGTCCAGCGATGGTGGGAGCGTCGCTGTGTGGTGACGTCTCAGGAGTTCGGGTGCTTTGGTTTGAGGTTTGGTGCCAGATGTGCTGAGCTACGGGTGGCAGCAGCTCCCTGCTCCCCGTGGTGGCTTCCTTCCACCTGGAACAACCAGCTTCGAATCCAAGGGCAGACTTACGGGTTACCCCGTGTGCCAGACAGCAGAGAGCAAGGCAGGTGTTTGAGTTTCAGCAGAGATATTTGAGTCCTAACCCACTTCTCCTTGCTGTCCCCAGACGTGCAGGTGACGTGCATCTGTGCTTGGTCAGGTCTTCACGCAGCGATGGCTCTCTGCCTTTCTTTTCTCTGTTCCTCCTTGTATTATAACTTTGAATTGTCTCTCTGTTGTTGTTGCAGTGTGCAGAGGAGTGAATGGCCCATGTTGTGTTAGTGCCTGTCTGCCATGCTGGCCTGTCTGCCAGGACCAGGTGACCTCTCCTTTCAGCTTCTTTCTTACACGCAGATGAACACTGGACTTCAGAAATGTGAGTGACGTTTTGTCTGCAGGATGTGGTTAACTGTTAAATCTGGCTCTGGTACAGCTGTGAAACAAAACATTTAGGGTAGGGCGGAAAAACTGTTTAATGCTAGAGGCTGGGTTCAGTTCTGCCTTCAGGGCATCCATCAGCATGCGAAATCGCTGTGGAGGTTCACGTGTGTGCAGCAAGGCTTGACAAAGGTTAATTTTAACCACAGCAGGACAAGATGCAGGCATGGTTTCTGTGAGATTCTTGCCTCTGCTGAAAACATGTTGTGCTAGAGGTGTGTCACTTGACTTGCTGCTTAGCACAACTTTTATTCCCTACTCCTTTTCGTTTCCATTCATCTAATGGCACCACTAAAAGCTGGATCAGGCTAATGCAAACCTTTTGAGGTCAGCTCTGTTCTACGTGCCTGGGCCACAGGCTGCAAATATTGGTGATCTCACCCAAATTACTAAAGTTCAAAGTTTCCTTCTTCTTTCTGATGTCTCTGGTGCTCTGAAAACATGTCTGCAGAGTACTGTGATAACTCACGTGCAATGACTTCAGCCTTTTTCTGGGAGTGGAACCTGTCTTTTTAGAAGAACTTGCATTGGGAATTCAAGTTTATTGGCTAGAGTTGCTCTAAATCTGTCTCTTTCTCACTGAACTTGCACTGTGGTTGATCAGCTGAAATAGCAGAGAGACACATAAGGTCTGTGTTCCTGGTTTGTAGGGCTGTAACCTTGTATTTGAAATTTGCACTGGGAGATCTCAGCGCCCTCGCTTTGCTCCTGGACTCGTTGCTCTTGAAAACCAAATAATTAACACTCCAGTTTTAGCTAAGTTCTTAATACAGTGAGGTTTGTGATGCTACTGAAAATAGGTAAGCTAATTTTGCAATTAAGGATGACATTCTCAAGGTACCAGTCCTGCCAGCAGTGAGCGGCGTCGCTCACGTACACACGTGCACTCCACCAGCTCACTAATTACAGTGACACTTGTGGCAGTAGTAAAAAACCTTTCCACACTGAAGGACTTCATCAGACAGCGTGGGCTCTCCCTGCTTTCCCTTCTCCTTGCCAGTTTTGCTGAACAAACAAGGTAGGCTGCTGTGGTGAAGCTGTGCTCCATGCGTTACGTGAGGCTGCGGTGCATCGGAACGTTCAGTCCTGAGAGCAAATTGGGCAGGCTGTGTGAGGTGGCACCGTGGGGCACTTGCTAATTACACATCCTGCAAGGCAGCCTGCTCACCTGGCGCCCTTCCTGGGGGTGAGTTGCCCCCGTGCTGAAGGCAGTGCTGGGTGAAGGGCTCAGGGCACTGTGGAGAAAGGAATGGAGGACGGAGGTAGGTGGCAGGCTGGAGGTAATGCTCTTCTGTGCTGCTTTGTTCTGATTTATATGGAAACAGAACTGCTCGTGCAGACCTTGCTCAGTGCTGCTGCAGATGGGCACGGGATTAATTGGTGCAGTTCTCTGCACACTGTGTATGCACGAGTAGTCCAGCCCCTGGCCAGAGGAAAGCTGAGTTAATGAGTATTTTTAACGAGCGGTGACTTGTGACTTTTGATGGGGGTGGAATAGGGCTTTAATAATGGTGCTGTCACTCTGCTAAAAGGCCCAGAACTCCACCTGATGACCTTTACTCAGATCTGCCGTGTTTGTATTCATAATTTCGAAGTGTCATTTCCTGGATCAAACTTTTGATTCACGCTTAAAAAATCCACATTAGCTCGATTACCTTCTTTTTTTTTTCTTTCTTTCTTACTTTCATATAAGCAGCCTTTTTCACAAAGCTGCTCTGGGGACTCATACGTGCACCCATTCATTTCTGTTGAAGCTGACCACGGGACTGCAGATTTCAGTGTTCCCCTTTGAATTCTGCAGCCTCTCAGCATCCCAGGAGGAGTTCCCCTGACATTTCTCCTCTGGGGCAGAGAAGGGAGACGTGTGGTGACAGTGGCACAAAGTTGAGGTGAAAGAGAGAGGAGCGGGCTGAGGCTGAAGGCAGCTCAGCAGCCAAACCCCATCCTCCCTGAAAGCTCTTTCTGTAAAGCCTGCAGAGGAGATGCTGCAGTTGAGAGTCGAGCAGAGCGTGGCACAGCTGTTCTTCTCTGTCCTGGTACAGATGCTCTCACTGGGGTAAGAATCCTGAAGGCACTTTGGTTCTTAATGAAAAATTAACCATGGGCAATTTTAGAAGCTGTGGGTTTTAAAGGCTTCGTGTGAGAGGCACTTAGGAGATGCTGCACGGGTGCTGAGGTGAGGCAGAGAAACGTGTCTCCTCCTGTGACACAAACAGCAGCAGCGTGGGGAGCCGAGGAGCCGCGTGCTGCTGGAGTGCGATCTCACAGCTCGCTGCTTTCCGGGGCTAATTGCTCGTATGCACAGCTCTACCCTGTAGTAAACACCACATCCTTAGGTTCCAACAAAAGCCTTCTGCCCTGCGTTGAGCAGAAGGAAGCCGTGCAGCTCGTCCCGTTGTTTTCTGGGTGGAACTTGTTTGTTTGCCACCCCGTCATCGCTGCGAGGGCTGATGTGGGCTTCTTGTGCTTACCGGTGTGCCTGCATTCTTTTTAGTATCAGCATTTTATTATGGTCTCCTTCAGCTGGTTTTTTGTTCACGTAGTTGCCAGGCCTTGTTCTTTGCTGGTTGGTAGGGTGTTTGTTTGAGATATTCAGGCTCTCCATCACCCCGTAATGCTTTTCTCCCTTCTCAAAACACCTTTTATCCAGCCATCAAACCTTGCCTGTGGAGCTACCAGCAGCACACAGTGCTGGCACCCTCAGAAATGCATCATTTTGGTCACATCTGGGCAGAGCAGCCGGCTTAGATCCAGGTTGGGTCTGCATGAGGGGGTGCTGTGCTTCAGAAGATCTTGTCCAAAGCATTTCAAAGGTGTTTTCCCATTTGGTTGGATACCAAACTTGATGAGTTACTTAAGTTCACCTGAGGGGTGGTGTTCACCCTGGAGAGGAAGGAATCCATCCCAGTGCCGACTTACAGGTGTGCTGTAACCCAGAGATGCAGCCTGGTCAGAGAAAAATGTGTTAGCTGCTCTGTGAAAGGTTCCCATGCAGTTCCTGCCTGATGGAAACATTGGTGCCTGAGTACAGGAATACTGCACGCATCCATTCGCCATCAGCATTCACACCTCGCGTGCTGTGTGCCTGCAGAAGTCTCACCCACCATCCGAAAGTAAAAGCTTGATGTGAGAATGGCCTTCTCTGATTCGTGGTGTGCTGCAAGGGGTCAGCTGTGGGGAGGGGCAGAGCTTGATGAGTTTGGGGCAAGGCTAAAATTACCAGGGAGCTGGTGAAGGCCTCGGCTTCTGATAAGCTCCATGCAGAGGCTCCACTCAGAACAGAGCAGCTCCCTCCAATGGACAGACAGAAGCCACCTGGCTGCGGTGGGAGATGCAAAAATGGGAGCAGGGAGGATGTTCAGGTTAATATCAAACAAAGCTTGCTTTTGATTAAGAAGAAGAGTGATGTGTGCCAGTGTTTGGGTAGCACGTGGAGAGCAGGGCCGTGCATGGCAGCGTGGGACACGCTGTGCTGGGGGTGTGAGGCAGCCTGCTTGCCGAGCTGCTCCTTGCACAAAAGGCACGTCTGTAATTATCCTTCCTCCTGCTACCTGTCCTGTTTTACCCCTGGCAGCGAGTGCTCTCTAAGAAGTGCTGATCTCCCTCCTCGGGAAGCTGCAGGATTCAAAAGATAAAGTGCTCAGATCGCAGCCGTGTTCAGGGGCCTCTTGCAGGCAGTTTGCTTAGAAGCATCAGAGGTGGATGTACAAAAGGGAGCATTGCTCACCTGGAAGCACGGGGCATCGCATCGCTGTGGGTCAGGGGCTGGGTGGGGACTGGCAGTGCTCTCTGCAGCAGCAGTGGGTGGCGTGGGGATGCTGGCAAGTTCAGCAGAAAGGGTCGGGTGTTTTTCTACCAGTGAAGCATTTGTGAGATGGGGAGGGAGGAAAGCAAAAGCAAAGCGGGGCTGTGGAAGCTGTGAGATGTCGTCGGAAGGTTACAGAATCACTTTGGAAGCTGTAGTCTCGTAGGGCTGTGGTTGGGATACGGCCCAGCTCTGCTTGGAATGAGATGACATGAGAGGCACACGCGTTTCCCTGCACCTCTGAAGTTCCTTCCAAAAGCACGTGGGGCTTGTAAGCAAGGTAGGTACCTGGTTGAGCACAGCCATGAAGGCACACCTCTGTCTCCAGGAGCCTTTGCTCCCGAAGCGTGGTTTTTATCTTGTGAGGCACTCACCTGATTTTGCTGTTTGACAGCGGGATGCTGCCCTAGCAAGGTGCCACACTGAGCATTCAGCTGAGGAAATAATGGCAAGCCATCAAGGACTGTGTGTGCAGCTGCCTTCCATTTGCTGAACTGGGACTGACAAGGATCCTAATGGACAAAAAGGCACTCAGAGTGCTTTTGGATGGCAGCAGCTAGAAAAGAGCTTGGGCTTAAATGGAGGTTTGAGCTGAAGTGCTTTGTGCAGCTCCCACCTCAGAGTGTAATGTTTCACTCGCTGCTTTCTGAATGACAGGCTGAAGATGTGGCAAACGGCTTGAGGAGGAGTGGGAGGGTGGCTTGAGATTAAGAGGACGCAGGAGATGATGGTAGATGCTAGAGATGATGGTGGTGCTCCTGGCCTGTTCCTGGGTTTGTCCTGCCGAAAACACCGATCAAGGCCTGGCTTTGCTCTGTCGGGCAGATTTTGCCCCATTGGGGTCGTGTTTGTCTTCAGATACCAAAGGAAATGAGGTTTCTGCTGGTCTGGGAGATGCAGCTCTCACCTCCCGGCTCCGCACAGCGTTTCTCCCCTCGCTGCGTGGCCATTGCGCCCCGGGCTTGGTCCCGTGCTCCCCACATTGGGCATTGACCTCTTTCCTTTCTCCGCAGGGGACACTACACAGAAAATGAGATCTGCACAGTATCCTACCCCAGCAGAATTGGATGCCTATGCTAAGAAGGTCGCCAACAACCCCCTGACTATCAAAATTTTTCCAAACAGCGTCAAGGTTCCGCAACGCAAACACATACGCCGTACTGTGAACGGACTCGACACTTCGGGCCAGAGGTACAGCCCTTACCCATCTCAGGCCACCACGAAAACCGGCCTCCTGGCCATCGTCAAGTCTCCAGCGAAAGGAATCCTCAAGGACTTTGACGGCACGCGCACACGCCTGCTGCCGGAGGCGATGATGAACCCCCCTTCCACGCCGTACGTTGCACCGAGCACTTTAACCCACCCCCAGGCGCTTGCTCGCCAGCAGGCTCTCCAGCACGCACAGACTTTGCCGCACCCCCAGAGCATCCCGCAGCCGCAGGCTTTGCAGCACCCTCAGGGTATTCCGCAGCCGCAAAGCTTAGCCCACCCTCAGGGGATTCCGCAGGCGCTGCCGCACCCTCAGAACGTGCCGCAGCCTCAGGGCTTGCAGCATCCTCAGACCGTGGCACACCAGGCGCTGCAGCCCCCCCCGAACCCTTTGCTGCAGCCGGCTTTACATGGGAGCAGAAAGATGCCGGATGCGGACGCGCCGCCGAATGTGACCGTGTCTACCTCAACCATTCCCCTCTCTATGGCTGCCACCCTGCAGCAGAACCAGCCACCGGACCTGAGCAGCATCGTGCACCAGATTAACCAGTTCTGCCAGGCCAGAGCTGGCATTAGCACTACCTCAGTGTGTGAGGGACAGATCGCAAACCCCAGCCCCATAAGTCGCAACCTGCTTATCAATGCAAGTACCAGGGTCTCTACTCACAACGTCCCTACGCCCATGCCTTCCTGTGTAGTGAACCCTGTCGATCACGCCGCTGCTGCTATCCCTTCTGCCTCCGTTAACGTGCCCATGGTGAATATCAACAGGGTGCCTCCCGCCTACCAGAACGAAATCAAGTCGGTGGCGTGGAACCAGCACCAGCTCGCTCATCTGCAGCAAATGTGTGGGGACGCCGCCGGGCCCGCCGCGCTGGCGGGGAAGCACGCTCCGAGAGAGATGGCGGGGCAGGGTTTCCCTGGCAAAGCCTCCAGCTACCCTCAAGAACTGTGCATGGGCCAGTCCTTCGGCCTGAAGCCCCCCATTGAGAAGCCCACGCCCTCCCCTCCCGTCAACGGCCTGCAGGGACCCTTGCCGTACACCAACGGGCACTACTTCCAGCCCATGTGGAATAACATTCTGCCCACCCCCAACAGCGACAGCTCTGGCTCCCAGGACCTCGCCATGCCTTTCCACGGGGGACCGCCGGCCGGAGCAGCGCTCGACTGTGCAGCAGGACCTCATTACAGAGCTGGGGCCGGCCCGTCCAGCCAGAACAACGTGATGCAGACCGTGGATTACCTAAGTGGGGACTTCCAGCAGCCTTGCTTCAGAGATCAGAGCATGGCCGTGCTGGGAAAAGTCCATCGGCCTCCCATGAACCGAGCACCTGAACCGAGCGATAGTCGAAATCTTCATATTCAGCACCCAGGGTATAGATAGGCTGCAGTCACTTTCACAGACAAAATTAGAGGTTTAGTCTTAATTTTAACGAAGAAGCAAGGCATTTTTAACTTGCAAACTTGCGTGATCATTATAGTAACCGTTGGAAGAAGACATACTGTATATTTAAAAGCTTTGCTTACGTGTTTTCTCTCTCTCCTTTATGCATCAAATATTTAACATGCCTTTTGTTTCCAAGAATTTCATTACACTACTCCACGCCGCCGCTGTTCCTCACCACAGAGTCCCCATGCTGCAGCTCCTGCTCAGTACCCGCGTGCCGGACCCATGGTGAGTTGCTGCAGGGTTTCACAGCTGCATCTGTTGGCCATTGAGGTAGCATAGCTGCTTTTCCACCTCAGTTTCCTCCAAAGAGCAGCAGGATTTGTCAGGAAGCAGGGCTTTTCAGCTCGAAAGCCCCGCTTCGTTAATGCATCAAACGCTGACCGTTCTCAGCATCCAGAGGCCTGTTCCGTGGGAGAGAAGCACGCACAGAGCGAGCTCAGGGGGGGTTGAGGCTTTGAGACACTAGTTTTGAAGCTTTTTGGCCGTTGCTGAGGCTCAATGTGAAGTCAGCAGGACAGGACAGGCCGCCCCAGGTGCTGCCTCCCTGCCCTTCGGTCACCGGCTCTGAGCCCCTCGCCGCTCTCAGGCCTGCTTGCCCACAGGGAAGGGCTTTCCTTAGGGATCCCAGCCCTGCTCACGGCTGGGTCCAGCAGCCAAGGGAGCAGGAGGTGGTGGGACCTGGAGCCCCGCTCCCTCCATCGGGGCAGCACGTTCGCTAGGCCGCTTCTCTCCGGGGCTGAGCAGCTCTAATGCTCCTTTCCCAGGGTCTCGGTGCCTCCCCCTCCCTCCCTCCCTGCTGTGACACTAACCACAAACCTCTGCTTCCCAGCATCCCTATCCCTTCCTAGAGCCAAATCTGTTGTAAGCAGAAAACCTCTCCCTTAACTCATACTTGAACATAATGATCACCACCAAGTTTGGAAATTAAAAACAGGCGAAAAGCGAAACGCATCAATTCTTTCTCTGTACACTGGCTGAAAAGAAAAAGAAAAAAAAAGAAGAAGAAAAAAAAGAAGAAAAAAAGGAAACTCCTGCTCTACACTGTAAGCTGTAAGTGTAATGTTTCTGTATGAATGTCGCCCAGTAGCGTGGGTCCGAGTAGCGTTGTGTGTGGGTGAGCCTCCCTCCCAGCCCCGGGGAAACGAAGCCTTAAGAACCTCCTCCTCCATGAGCACGGTGTGGGATCCTGACGGGCATCCGATGGCACTGAGAGCAAATGAACCACAGCAGGCCTTCGCCAGCTCTGAAGTGGCGTCGGAGTTGGCTGGAGGTCACAAACCCATCGATTTGTATTATTTTGTTTCCATTTCGACGTGTGGCCCTGGGCTGTAAGGAATCTTCGGGGCTCAGGGCTTGAGCAGGGTGCTTTTCCCAGCTCCTCGCACGGCCTTGGTGCACTTCTGTCCTCCCTTCAGGTCTCAGTGTGCCGCTCTCCAGCAATGGCTCGTTAGCAAGGTTCATCAATTTGCCTGCAGGTGGATCCGACGATGCGTCGGTTTGTGTCGCCTCCTGTTTCGGAAGGAAGAAAACTTGCCTGATTGTGTTATGCCAAACGATAGCAACATGAAGTCCTAATTTATTGTTCATTAATCGTATTCCTGCAGTCTTTGTGAATGGTAAATATACATCTATGAAAGAACTGAGGTGCCCAGGCTTTTCGTGCAGCGTTTCTCTGATGGCGGGAGGCCGAGGCTGCGCCCCAAATACTTTTCTACTCAATAAAACCTTGGCGTCTCCTCTCTTATCCTGCTGCAGTTTGAACCCAGGGCGGCGGCGGTGGTGGCGGTGGCTTCCGGCAGGGGGGGTCAGAAGGGCTTCTCAGCCCTGTGCTGGGAGCAGAACAGAAGGGGTGCAGCACCCGGAGCTGGAATCGCTCAGCATCGGGTGCAGGGGGGCGGCTTGGGGCTGAGAAAAGGTGGAGGGGATCCACGAAGGGGACTTGGAGCACCTGGAGACCCGGCAGCAGGGAACCAAGGGGGATTTGTCCCCTCACCCGTGATGACATCGCTGCAAGAAGGGAGAGCAGAACGGCGGGCTCCGAACCGCGCTTTGCTGGGACCAACGCCTGCCGTCTGATTTCCCAGCCCTCCCCCGTCCGTCTCAATGCTCCTCCAGCGCCGCGAGGCCGCGTGGTAAAATCGACTGACCGTATTTCACCTCATTCATTGAAGCCGATTTCGAGGCAGTTGGGTCCAAGCCGTGAATTCCGTGGGGGTGGATGGCCGCCGTCCTGAGAGGTGCCAAATCCAAAGCCCCACCGAACGCCCGCGCCCTCGGAAGGAGGAGGAGCCGGGGAGGGCAAAACCCACTGGGCTTTGAATAAAGGCCGAGAAAAGCGCTTTTGTCTCCGTTTTGTCCTTCTGACGTCAGGGCCGAGAGGAGAAGCGGGGATGGAGGAGGTTGCAGGGAGAACCGCGCGGCGGCGGCAGAGAGACGGGCTGCGGGACGGGCTGCCGTGGGCGGCGGGGCGGGGAGGCACCGGGCACCGGGACCGGACACCGATAGCGGCTGTCGGCCACCAGTAAGAGATGATAGAGGCACTGATACGGGGTGAGACCAGCTCAGGACAGCAGCTGCCACAGTGGGGCAGCATCGGGCACCAGCGTGGGCTGGCAGCGCGCACCAGGGGCAGTGGGTGCGGATCCAATCGTGGCTGACAGTGAGGCCAATGGAAGTGCTGGCGCTCGGCATCAGAACGGCGCTGGGTTCATCCCGCTGCCAGGACTGTCATGTCGACACGCCACCAGCGCCGTGTCACCACCCCAGTGCCACCACCATCACCCTGCCCCCCTCACCTGCTCTCTCCTGGTGCCCCGACGGTCCCCACAATAACCCTGGCACCATGCAGTGTCGCCGAGCAGTGAATTAACCACCTCTATCTGCTGTGGGATGGGGGGCAGGGATTACAGGGAACACAGAGCCCCCCCGGACCACTCCCTGTGCAGGGGACACGAAGGAGCTCCTAATAAATACAAGAAGAGTTTATTGAAAAACAAAAAAGTCAAGGAAGGAACACTGGGGTAATAAATAACCAACACGTGCCGGGAGGAGGGGGGGGAGGCACCAGCTTACAAAATATGGCTCTGGACAGCGGGGACCCCAAGGTCCCCAACAAGGCTGGTGGTGGGGAGCGAGGAAATGAGGGGCACAGCCCCCC
>NW_024884890.1:0-1911 GCF_019232065.1 Centrocercus urophasianus | reverse complement strand
GATCTCCACCGCGGCCCTGATGAAGATGGCGTTGTCCCGCACGTAGTTCCTCTTCTTGATGTCCTCGTGGGAGATGAACTTGGGGTAACCAAAACCCAAGGTGCTTTCATCCAGGGACCCCCGCGACGCCCCCGGCTTCTGGAAATTCTTCCAGTTGGGGTCGGGGTGGAAGGTCTCGGTGATGTGTTGGGGTTTGGAGAGCGACGGGTCGCTCTGGTCCAGCAGCGAGAAGGTGACACGGTAGGAGAAGGGCCACTCCAAGAGGTTGTCGTATTCACCCGGCAGCACGCGGATGTACACAGACAGGTGGCTGTTCTCCCCGCTCCCGTTGCCGTTGAGGAACGCTGAGACCTGCAGCTTGTAGCCGTACTTATGGGTGTAGAAAGGAGGGCTGAAGAACTCGTAGTTGCTGCGGGTTTTGGCCTCCTGCAGCTTGCGGGCGTAGTCAGAGATCTTCCAGATCAGGGTCCCATCGCTGCTCACCGACAGCTCCTCCACGTCGCGCCGCAGCTCCAGGATCTCCTGCCGCTGCCGGCTCACCAGGGCGCACACCATGCCCAGGTGGGCCTTGGTGCTCTCCTCCAGGTGCCGACCCATGGCCAGCTTAGGGCACTGTGAGGACCGTGGGACTGTCAGCACGGGGACCCCGTGGAATGCACAGGAATGGTGGGGTGGGACACGTGAGGATGGCGATGGAGGGGATGGCAGAGGAATGGCACACAGACATCCGGCTGGACAGCAGCGATGGAGGGATGCAGGACAGGATGGGGACAGGACAGGAAGGAGACACCATGTGGCCAGAGGGATGGGACGGAGCAGAGAATCCGAGGCTTGGATTGGAAGAGACCTCAAGCAATAGCCTGCTCATCTGCTTGGATGCTCTAAGCAGTTGGAGCAGGGACACCACAAGCAATAGGATGCATGTCAGGGACAAGAGCTGTAAAGATGCTATGGGGCACAACAGGACACCGGGACAGGATGGAGACATCAGCACGGAGCTGGGAATACTCACCCTGTGCTTGCAGCCTGCCTCCTTGAAGGGACACAGCAGCATGGCAGTGCTGCAGCTCTCCTTCAGGTGCGTGGGCACATCCTCCCGGGCGATGTTGGGCGTCCCACACTGGTTGGGGCAGGGCACAGGGTACCGGGGACACTGGTACTGGTGGTTCTGGGGACAGAAGCTGGGTGTTACTGGGGCTGAGAGACGGCGGGGTGCCCCCATCCCCACAGCTCCGTCTCACCTGGATGGTGTCAAAGACAAACTCCTTGGCACAGTAGGTGCAGGGCTGGGTGCGCTTGGGGCACTCGGACAAGGTGTGCTGGGACAGCAGGCGCCGCATCATGCGTGCTCCACACTTGTTCTCACAGTACACGCTTTCCTGGGGACATGTCCCCTGGTGGCCCTGGGGATAGAAGCAGTGTCATTACAGCCAGCTCCATCCCCACGGCCAGGCTGTGCCCCGCAGGGTGCCCCCCATCCACCGTGTCCCCAGCAGCAGGATGTCCCCATCTGTGTCCCCACGGTGCCCTACAACCCATCCACATCCTCCACAGCCACCTTAAACCCTCACCGCAGCCCCATCCAGCCCACATCCCCACACATCCCCCCATAGCATCTCCATGGTCACACCGTCCCCTAGCGGCGCTCACCTCGAAGGCCTCCCCGGTGAAATCCCCGGCACAGAACTCGCACTGGACGCGGCGTTTGGGGCAGCCGTGCTGCAGGTGCTGGGGCAGATCGCGGCGGCTCAGCTTGGTGCTGCAGCGGTTGGGGCAGGGGATGACGTTGAAGCCGCAGGTGCCCAGGTGGGCCTGGGGGAGGGGGGTGCACAGGGATGGTCAGGGTCAGGGTAAGGGGTGCTGTGGGGGGGTCGGGGTAAGGGATGCTGTGGGGGGGGTCAGGGTAAGGGG